>NW_011500586.1:46728-94240 GCF_000495115.2 Populus euphratica
AATCTAGATTTATATTGTATAACACATGGTACAACAAATACTTGGCACTTTTATAGTCCAACTATATGGTATAATCGACACCTGTGTTATGAAAGGAACTTGATTTTTTGTTAACATAAGTTATAATCATGAGTGTCTGGTAAAAGTTTATTATGTCAAGATGAAAAGATTACACTAATGGTATAAGAATAAGTATAGTGTAAACTCAATATGTTTGATACTAACATGTTTTGTATTTGTTTTCTTGTTCACTTTTATTGCTTTGCTTATTAAATGGTTAATCTAGATTTCTATTGTATAACACATGATACAACAAATACTTGGCACTTTTATAGTCCAACTATATGGTATAACTGACACTTGTGCTATGAAAGAAACTTGATTTGTTGTTAACATAAGTTATAATCATGAGTGTCTGATAACATTTACAAGTATTAACAATAATCGAATAAGATAACTAATGTAATCATGTTAACAATTTATAATCTGATTGAAACCTTCTTTGTATGTGGTTTTCAATTGAATAACAAGAGTTTATACTGTTATTGTTTAACATACCATTAGTGGATCTTCTAACATTGACATTTGTTATTATCATTGTTTAATTCTTATATTGATCTTCCATCTCAAAGTTCTCATCAACTTCTTCTTCTTCTTCTATTTTTTTTATTATGATTATTATTATTATTATTACTCTACTACTGTTGCTGGTTGCTGTTGCTGTAGATTGTTGTTGTATTATTGTTGTTTATAATTTATACAATTAACCTCCCTATGGTTCGACTCCAGTCTTGTCTGATTATTTATTACTTCGACACTCCTACACTTGGAAAAAAACATCAATCTTTTGGTCGTGTCAATGCACGTGGAACTCTCCGATGGTAAAGGCATTGACTTTATAAAGAGAGAAAAGGCATTGATTTTATAAAGAGATAAAAGGCAATAATATTTTAAAGAGATAAACTCTGAAATATATATATATATGCTGAAAATGTTAAGAATGAAAAGATTATGAACTTTTGACTTATAGGATTCATGGCATATTTATAACCCATAAATTTTATCCTTTTGTGAAGAGAAGAGGTTGAAGTATAAAAGTTGGTCACCCTAACACTCCTGAGCGCTTGAGCTCAAAGGGGTGCTTAAGTGTCTAACCCCTCTACTAGGTGTTGGGCGCACATCTAGATACCTGAGCCCATGCATTTTTGTTTATTATGAGCTTGAGTTATCATAATTGAGTCTATATTTCTTGAGCCTCAATTGTATATTATGAGCTCAAGCTATCATAATTAGATTCTAGCTACAATGAGTGTTTTTAGACTTTATTTTATAGGGTTTTTGGGGTTAATCAAGAATTATGAATTTTTAGACTTGTAACTTTATTTAATGATATTAATAACAAATATAATCATAGAAATAACAAATTAACGAAGAAAATGATCTTATCTAGGGGCCGCCCCAGCCTGCAAATATTGCTGGATTCTTGCAATTGAACACAATAATTGACCACAATTGCTATCAACTACCATTCTACCCAGGCTTGATTAGACATTTTCTCTACCTAAAGCAACACAAAACGACAAAACCAAGGTAGTTAAACCTAAAACATGAGACCATGAAAGCACATGACCTTAAAAATAAATTAACCATACAATACAATAATAGTGAGGAGATAATAAACACAACAATACCTCCTACATGCTTGCCCAACAACGACCAACTTACATGACAAGTTGAAGTTCTCATAACAATAATAACATGGAAAAATTCAACGTAGTCTTAAACAAATTAAATAGAACTTAAAAAAAAACCTCGGATTTTGATTAACTAATTAAATATCGATAATAAATAGCAGAGACTGGTGAATCCATGGATTTCTCACTAATATTCTACAACGGGCAGTGGCTCGTGAGTGTGGCTGATGAAGATTAGCTCGTAAACAACCCCGGCAAGCCCGCCTCCGATCAAAGGTCCAGCCCAGTAAACCCAGTGGTGGTACCAGTTCCAGCTCACCAAAGCCGGTCCGAAAGGCACCGCGGGGTTCAAGGCTGCTCCTTCAAAAGCTCCACCGGCCAAAATGTTAGCTCCCAGTACAAAGCCAATGGCTAGAGGTGCAATGACTCCCACGTCACCTTTCTTTGGATCAATGGCTGTTGCATATACGGTGTAAACTAGGGCAAAAGTCATTACAATCTCAAACACAAATGCGTTCCATACACTCACCCCTGAGGACAGAGTGAATACTGAGACTGTCTGCACAAATTTTTGTTTCCCATCATGATAATTAGCAAAATATATAATGTCAAGTTTGGAGATACAAAACAATTGGCAAAAACATCTCAAATAAAGCACTTTTCTACTTTTAGTTTTCTTAGTTTAAGATATAGCTACTCACCATGTAATGAGTGGTAAACTTAAGAAGCAAGCAAGCCACGGTTGAACCAAGGAGTTGTGCAATCCAATATAGAATCCCACGGAGGAGAGTAATGTTGCCACCAAGGAAAGCACCAAAAGTAACAGCAGGGTTGCAATGGCCTCCGGAGATGTTGGCACTGGTAGCAACTGCCACAAATAAGCCGAAGGCGTGTGCTAGTGCCACGGCAATCAGCCCAGCGGGGGATGTTGGTGCATTTGATGTAAGTTTGTTGTACGCCATCGTAGACCCCTGTCCAGCAAACACAAAAATTAAAGTACTGATGAACTCAGCCAACGCAGCCTTGAATGCATTAGGATGAAAGTCAGCCCCTACGCTTCCGATCGCTATGCGGTCGATCACAATAAGATTAGGCATGGTGGTCAATTTTCAAGATCAAAATGGATGAAGAAAGGTAGGAGAACTATAAATGTTGAGGTAGCTAGGAAGAAGTGATGACACTATCAGGATGTGATGAGTTTTGGTAGACGTGAAATCTATGTTGCATTATGTGACCCACTTATATTGATCTTTCAAAGCAATGGGAAACCTGCTATATGCGGTATCCGGTGACCTCTACATTAATGTTGGGACCATCTTTCTATCTACACCTGTTCCATGGCATGAACAGAAAAGCATCCACCTTCAAAAGAGTATGTAGGAAAGCCAAGTGGACATACTAGATAAGAGCTACGTATGATTTGTGATGGTGCATTCACTGCCGGCTTGATTGTGATGGTAGGGAACGGTGGGTTCGTCTTATTTTGTGTCAATAACTATCTCGATTGGGCCAACCTCCGTTAACAAAAATGAAAGGTTATGGCGTTTTCACTGTTATCAGTTTATTCTCTCATAAATTACTGTGAAATATAGCAGTGAATTTGTAAAAACTCTTAATTTGATGCTCGAATTTTTTCCTTGTATGATTAAACTTCTCTGAGTCACAATTAGTATCCAATTGCATATTTTTTAGAAGAAGATGTTGAACTAAAAGACAAGAAACTAAAGTAAAAAACATAAGTAATATAGATGGAACATTCAAATTTGTTTATAATGTATATTTTAGCTCCTTTTGTTTTTCATAAGGTAATAAGTTCCTTTAATTTTTAAAAGATATATTTTGATGCCAAATATTATTTTTTTATTTTTTATTTTTTATAAAAAAAAAAGGTTCGCTAGATTCAAACGAATAGAGAAAAAGCTTTTCATTGATAACAATTTTGACCACCAAACAGGTTAAAATTAGTGTTAACAGGTTCCACTAGGTAAAAAAAGTCTTATGGTGGTTATTTTAAGCTCCAAAATAGCCAAAAAAACCAGATTTAGGTCAAAAATTATAATACTTGATTTTGGTTTGATTTAGTGGTTTGGACCATTTTCTAAGTTTAAAGGGTTGATAGGTTGGTTTTTTGGTGTTCTAAGGATGTTTGTGAGGTATTTTTTGGGTGAAATAGGTTGAAAACTAGTTTTTTAGATAAAAAGACTCGTAAGCTTTATTTTTTAGCTATAAAAGTGATTGTCAGGATTTGAGTTGACAGACGACACGTCATCTACTACATGGTGATGTGATATCTGTCTATTTTTAAAAAATATATATATATATGGATGGAAGACTTATCGTTTTTCCTTTAAAAAAAAAATAGCAGGCCTAAGCATGCAGACCTAAGCTTTTCCTTTTTTGGTATTTGTTTTTTCAATTAATACCTTATTTATGTCTTTTTTAATATCTTTTTAAGTTGTTTTTCTAATTAAAATCTCTTCTAAGTCTTTGTTTTTTTTTTTTTGGCTTATGTATCCTTTTTCAACTAATGATTATTTCTTAATTATATGGGATGTTTTTAATTTTTTATTAGGCTAGTATGATTCATTTGTAATTTTTTTATATTTAATATAAATTAAATTTAGTTTTATAAAATAAAAATATTCATTTTTTATGATATTTTTAATATGTTCAACCTTGCATGAAATTAGCCATAATTGCATCAATTCCTAGCTAATTTATCATAATTAAAAAAAAATCTCTAATTTTGATAATTTCTCCCGAAATTCAATGCAAAGCATAATTAATCAAAATTATATCTAATTCATGTTATAATTGCACTGATTGCATGAAATAAATTCTGATTTAATCAATTCCTAGCTAATTTTACAATGCAAATAAGATTTTCATTTCAGCAACTAAACCCAAAATTCAATGTAAAGCCTAAATAATCAAAATTATATATACGTAATATTATTCTCATACTAAATTGCATGAAATCAAACCTAATTGTATCAATTCCTAGCAATTCATAAAATTTAAATAAAATTTCTAATTTCAACAACTAAACTCAAAAATCAACATAAAGCATAATTGATCAAAATTCTACCTAATTCATATTATACCTACACTTAATTGCATAAAATAAACTTTTATTGCATCAATTCCTATCTAATTTATCACAATTCAAACAAAACCTCTACTTACAATAATTTATCCTAAAATTCAATGCAAAGCATAATTGATCAAAATTATACCTTATTCATACTATTTTTATTCTCAATTGCATTAAATCAACCCAAATTGTAATAACTAAAGCTTGATTTATCTCAAATCAACAACCCTAATTTCAAACTAAACCCTAAACAATAATCTAGTCAAAACTCAAACAAACACAAATTAAACATTAAACCTATAAAATTAATAGTAATGTAAGATATTTACCTTGATTTATCAAATGGGGAGTGGTGGGAATATGGTGGTCGCAATTTAGGGAATGGTGGAAGTGTTCGGGATGGCGATTATGACAAAAAAAAAAGTTGATTAGAGGTTTGTAGATGAAAAGAGTGAGTTTTTTTTTTTGTGTGTGTGTGTTTTAAGGCAAAAAAAAAAGAGAGAGACAATCATCGTTTGTTTTAGAGAGAGAGTTCACAATGAACTTAGAGAGAGAGAGGGTAATTTCTATTTAGGAAAGAGGAAGAGACTAGTTTTTATTTTATAAGATGTCACGATTTTGAATTGCAACTTCTTAAATTACTACAATTTAGAATCTCAACATTTGATGTTGTGTTTTAAAAATGTGACATGCACAAATTATATTATTTTAATAAAAACAAATTAGACTATTATTTTACCATTTTTTTATGAATAGTTCTAATTTAAAAAAAAAACATGTAATGATGATATATCTAAATTATGTATAAGATTTATGCAATCATCATTTATGATTTGGACATTTCATCTTGTGGATGTGAAAACATTATGCCCATCCAAAAAGTTTCATAACATATATTATTATCATCCTTTATGAAAACAAAATCATACCCAAGTAACATTTATTAAACTCGATCTAGCCTACATGTCATTCAAGACCTTTCCAACCTGCCCTCTAGTCTTGGTGTTATAAGGAAAAAAATTCACTCAAAGTTAACTTGGTTTTGTCAACAATGTCAAGATAGGTAGATACAATTATTTATGTATAAATTCATTGTCCTTTTTTTTATGATGTAGAATATATATGTGCATGTGCGTGTGTGTACGTGTGCGTTTATAATGATAATCTTGTTTAAGGAATAGATAACTAAGAATAGAAATATATAATAGTGTTTCCTAAACTTATTCCTGATTTACTAAACTAAGAATAGAATAGTAATATTTGATTGCTAAATTGGTTCATATCAACACTTCCTCTCAAGTTGGTGCAAAGACATATTGTATGCCTAACTTGTTGAGAGAGCAATGAAATACTGTATTATACTACTTTAGTAAGTATATCAGCCAGCTGATTCTTAGATTTAACAAAAAGAAAAATCTTAATATTTTCATCCAGTTTCTGCTTGATGAAATGTTTGTCTACTTCCACGTGTTTAATTCAGTCATATTGAACTAGATTATTGGTTATGAAATTGCAACTTTGTAATCACAATACATCTTGATTTTAGTATCAATAAGATATCTCAACTCCTTAAATAACTCTTTTATCCATAGTACTTCACATAATACTTTGGTCATCCTTTTGAATTATGTTTCAGCATAGATACAGAAACTATCTTTGCTTTTATCTTTTTAGGTTACCAAGTTTCCCCAACAAATATAAAGTATTCTAAAGTAAACTTTTTGTCAATTAAATTCTCGGTCCAGTCTATATCAGTATAACTAATAATGTTAAGATGATCATTCTTTTATAAGAGAATTTCTCTTCCCGGAGAAGACTTTAAGTATCTAAGCATTCGCAATGCTGCCTCCATATGTACTTCACTTGGGTTGTGCATAAATTGACTAACTGTATATGTGGTATCAGGACATGATAAGTAGATGAGTCTTCCCATCAATTTTTGATATTGTTCTTTATTTGTACGAACTTGATCTAGATATTCTTTTAAATGATGATTCTGTACAATTGGTGTATCCACAGGTTTGCAGTCCAACATACTTGTCTCAACTAATTAGTCCAATACATACTTCCTTTGTGGTGAAAATATGTCCAGTTTTGATATGTATATTTTCAATGCCCAAAAAATATTTTAACTTATTCAGGTCTTTCATTTCAAATTCACATGCTAGATACTTTTGTAATTTTGAAATTCCTTTTTCATCATCACCTATGGCTATCATGTCATCAATATAAATAATCAAAGCCGCTATTTTTCCTTTATTTTTTTCAGAAATAGTGTATGGTTTAAGTTGTTTGAGTTGTTTTGGTTAAATCCATACTTTCACATTGTTAGATTGAACCTTTTGAATCATGCCTTAAGGGACTGTTTCAGTCTATAAAGTGATTTTATAAGCTTATATGCCATATTTATTGTTCTTCCAATAAAACTATAGGGAACATTCATGTATACTTCCTCTTCTAAATCTCCTTGAAAAAATACATTCTTTACATCAAACTAATGTAAAGGCCAATCAAGGTTTGCTGCAAATGATAGGAGTATTCAAATTGTATTCAGTGTGGCTACTAGTGAGAACGTTTCTTGATAGTTTATGCCATATGTTTATGTGTATCCCTTAGCCACCAATCTCATTTTATATCACTTTATTGTCTTATTTGCTTTATACTTCATAGTAAACATCTATTTACATCTAACTGTCTTTTTTCCATCTGGCAATGTAGTTTATTTCCAAGTATTATTATTTTGAAGAGCTTTTATTTCATCACAAACAACCATCTTTCAATGTTCATCTAACATGGCTTCTTCAATGTTGTGTGGGACCTGTTATAAAGATATTTTTTCTATAAAGACCTTTGTTGCATGAGACATGTTATAGGTTAAGATAAAATTTGCAATGGAGTATCTGGACTTCCTTTCTTCTATTTCTAATGAGTACCGGTTTGGGAGTATCTTCTAATTATGCATGTAAGTTAAAATATACATTATAACAGTTGTATTGTTGGGAATGTCCTCATGATTCTGATCTTGATCATGTTGTATGTTAGAGAGGGGTTATTCGATGTGACTTGAGTAATCAAGTTGGTGTGGTTGGTCTGCTTGGTAATCTCCAGTTCTATTTGAGTGTGTCCCTCAGTATGAACTCAATCTCATATCTATTATTCATTTTTATTCCCCCCTGAAAAATAGAAAAGGATGGTTCATTGAAGAAATATTTAGTCTCAAGAAAGGTTTCATCTATAATAACATAGAGTTTATGTGAAAAATGATCATAATATTTGTTGCACGTGTGCAACATCGCAATGATCGTCCATCATCTAGGAAAAGATGGAAATAGTGTATTTATGGCAAAATATGAAGAGACAAGGAATTCTTGTGTCTCTTATCAGTAAAACATTTGAATGGGAGTCGCCACCTAGTGTTCTGGTTGCTAAAAATCCTAATTGATCTCAGAGATCAGGTACGAAGACTGATTGTGTAAAGAAAAGTTATTAGTACCCCAAATACGTCTTACCTAAGGTAGGTTACATTATTTTATCTATTAAAATCTAAAGTCATGTTATGGTTTTTTTATTGTTGGTCTATCTATGATTCAAGACAGACCCTTCTCAATAAGAAGGTTCTTATCTTAATGTGGTTAAACCTAACCGTTCTATTGTCTAAAACATGAATTAAATATCCAAAATATGCATTACATATAATGTCATACCCCGTATACTAAGCAACAAACAAAAATAAAAAATTTTGATGCTTTTTAAAATTTTGGTCAATGTTCTCTTACTTTAATAAACTGGTTATTAAAATCAAAATGCATGTTAAAATATTTTTTTTTTTAGTGTATGAAAAAATAATTTTTTTTTAGATTTTGAGACACTTGGCTGTATGCATAAAAAATTTTTTGTTTTTTCAATTTTTTTATTTTTTGAAGTTTTGACGAAAACCGAATATTTTAATACTGAACTTGTATTTTTATGACATAAAAGTAGATGGGCTGGATCAAGCCCAATTCAATTTTTTAAAAAAAATATAAAAAATTAAAAATATTTGTTTCAGAATTTTATAATTTTTCACGTATCTTTTATGTAATTTTGATTAATATTAGGAAGTATTTTCACGTGTCCAGGGGAAGAAGAAGACATAAGTATCGTTCAAAATGATACCGTTTCGAGCTTTCCTCTCTCTTTTTTTTAAGTGAACAGTGCATGAAACGACGCTATTTTGGACAAAACGCACTGTTTCATTTAAAAGGAAAAGGGGCAAAATGTGTCAATTTTCATATTAGTCCTCAATTTGTAATTTTTTCATTGAAGGCCTAAATTGCAATTTTAATTTTAAAATCAATGCAATTGCACCCCTGCCAAAAATCAAACAACAGACCTGAAGTTGGCCACCTTTTTCAATTTGATCCTTGGTCTTCAAATTATGCAATTTGATCTTTAATTGATCAATAAACTTCTAATTTCTTTAATTAGGCCCTCATCGATTTTAATTTCAGCCCCTCTACTTACACGCCTTTTTCATTTTGGTTCTTGGTTTTGGATTTCTTCAATTAAGTCCCTAATTGGCAATCAAACATCAATATTTATACAATTAAGCCCCTGATTTGATCAAATTAAGTTTTAAAAATTATAATTTGACCCCATAACTTTAATTTCTTTCAATTAAAGCCTAAATTGACTTCAAAATTAATTTTTCTTACAATCAAACTCTCTATAAATTCAACTAAACCTTTAATAAAATATAATTGAGTCCATAAACATATGATTTTGGACTTTTCTTACTCAAATTGAATTTTCTTTGTTAACAGGGCTTTCATCAGTCAATAAAATACTGCCAAATTTTGATCTTTATATTTTTAAATCTCCTCAACCAATTTTTATCTATTTTTTGGGCGCACTGGTATCCTTTTTTCATTATTTATATTTTTTTTATTTTTTAATATTTTCTTATTTTTCATGTGGGGGCGTAAAAATGAGTTATGACAACATTAATATCCTTTTGTATGAGAACTATAGCCAAAAAAGACACAGCAAATAGTATATGGATCCAACTTGGATCGTTGCTGCTTCAAAACATGTATAAATGCAACACAGCCAAATGCTTTTAAAGGTATATAGAGTTTTGAAGGTAGTGTAACATACCATTCCAAATTCTGGAGTGGTGTGTGAAAATTAAGTACTCAAGATGATATGCAATTGAGAAGATAAATAGATATACCTATGACATCATGCTAGAATTGTTGGGGCATATGAGTTGCTCTTATAGTTATTCATATTATCCCTAGTATGTGTTTATTTTTTCTTTTAGCAATTCTATTCTGCTAAGGAAAATATGGGCATGTAGTCTCATATATGATATCATTGCTGTCACAAAATTGTCTAAACCCTTGACTAATTAATATATTCACATTCCATTATCAAAACTAAGAGTTTTAATGCTCATAGAGAATTAGGTTTATATAAAAGTGATAAATTTCTAAAAAATTGGTTGGACATCTTTCTTATATTGCAACACATAAACCCAAGAAACCATTATATGGTCATCAATAAAACTGATAAACCATCTAAAGCCAACAGTAGCAGTAAAAAGGGTAGGACCCCATAAATTATAGTGAATAATCTCAAACGATACATTGTATTTATTATAATTGATAGGGTAATTTGTTTGATGACTTTTACCCTGGATATAGTCCTTGTATTTGAGACTAGAGAGTAGTATATTTTCAAATAAAGTAGGGAATAAATGTTGTAAATAGTTGAGTAGTGAATGTTTTAGTCGGTAATGACATAATCAAATGTCTTGTCCTAGCCGCTATGATGATTTAGCATAATGAATTTTACCAAGGTCTACATAATCTATATAATATAAGTCCTCTCTAAGGTACCACGACAAAAAATCTTCTTAGTGAAAACATCCCAAAACAAACAAAATAAGGAATACATTAGTACACAATAATATATATATATATATATATATATATATATATATATATATATATATATATATATATATATATATATGTCTGATAACAGGGGGAGAAACAATGGAATTATCCACCTTATTCACTCTCTCTAATACATTTTTTTCCTTCACTCTCCACTAAATTGTTTTCAGTGAGTCAAGTAACAGAGAATTTAAATTATTGTGTACTAATATATTCCTTATTTTGTTTGTGTATATATATATATTAGCATTTGATATGGTCTGTTATTGAGAAATTATTTTTGTTTTAAAGTCATTAAAATCATAGGTAATGTGATTTGTCGCCCCTAAGTTAATAATCCAATTGTTTACATGTTCACCAGTAGATGCTAAGTTTGTGGTACTAATAGTTCCTAGGTCTCGGGTGGTAAACTAAGGTTGACTAGTGAATGACGCAAGTGTGTTTGGATCTGTATTAGTAACAAATATTGTATGGTCATCTTGTTCTTCTTTTTTTTCCTTTAAGTTTATACCACGAGTTTGGATATTTGTGTAGCTAAAAACAAGTATCTTTGGTGTGCTTATTTCCGCCACAATGAGTCCACCTACCCTCCTGGGCTTTCGGTCCAGCAAAAGATGGCCTCCAGGAATTCAGCCCATGTAGACCAAGCTTGGGTCGAATGGCCTACTTCTTACACAATGATGGACCAAAAAACTATTTGGAGGAGTCGCCACCAAGTCTAACCAGTTTGTTTGGGCTTGTGAGAGCAAGACCTTTGAAATCAGCCCTCCTTCATTAGCCTTCTTGTAACTCACACCAATCATTATGTTTTTCTCATTAGAATTTATAGCCCTAGGTTCCTCATGCCTCCATTTCTCATCTTACCCTAGTTCCTAGCATCTCTTCCCTTTATCAATAAACCAAAACTATCTCCATCTTCTTTCTCCATCATCACAGTTCACTTAGTGTTCTCTCTTCTTACTTGAGTGAAGGCTTGCTTGATCAATAGCAAAAGAATTTGTTGAAAAATATCTCATTGGGTCTGATCAAATTGATCATCTAAACCATCCAAGAAGGTATAAATTCGATCTTCTTAAATTAATTTGTTGTGTTTTTGTATGTCCCCATCACATGTTATAAGATTTGAATATTTGTAGTCGATTTCTCACTAGAGAGTTTGTGAGCCAGTGTAATAGTCTTCTAGAGAATCACTCGCTTGTGTTGTTCAACTGACTTTTCTTTTTAGATCATATATATGGACATTATCTCCTCTATCAAAATTATGGCAATGGCATTCTAAACGCCTTTAGCTATAGAAAATCTGATAAAATTCCAAATTAAATCTGGGTTTAGGGAATTGATAATCCAACCTTTACCAATGGCATTTTATGTTCTTCATTTACTCTATATAAGATCAGTAAATGCTAGTTGTCTGATTTTGTTGGTGATTAATCCAAGTTTGTCTTCGTCGAAGATAAACATCTCCATGATTTGTGACCATAGTTTATAATTATGGCCATTGAGCTTGATTCCAGGGATGGCTACTAGCAGGTCAGAGTTTTGGGTAGGGTCGATATAAATGTCAGTCCTTAAACCTATAGTTGTAATCAGGACATGATTTAGTAGATTTGATTCTGTCATGTTTAGGTTGTTTATGAATTTAAGAAAATAAAAAGGAAAAAAAAGAGTTAGATTTGGATCAGTTGCTGAATTTAAAAAAATAAAAAGAAAAAAAAAGAGTTAGATTTGGATCAGTTGCTCTAATATCATGTAAATAATATCAAGATAAGTATAGACAATTGTTTATGTATAAATTGACTGTCTTGTTTTTTTATTACAGAGAACGTGTGTGCATGATGATAGTCTATTTAAGGATGGAAAGTTAAGAATAGAAATATACAATAGTCTTTCCTAAACTTATTCATGATTTCTAGTTTTCCTTATTTGTAATATTTAATTGTTAAATTAGTTTTTATCAACAAGTTTGATATGTTTAACTTGACATGTTAACTCATTATCTTATTGAATTGATCGATATTTGATGTGACTTGTTAAAAATATTAAAATGATATTTTTTTAATTTTAAAAAATTAATACAATATTATTTTTATTGATCCCAATTAACCCGGCTAACATGTATATTTTTATTTGTGGTAGTGTGATTCTTGATGACAAGTAATGTAATGATGCAGTGATGAATATTGAAGTCACAATAAATAAGTTGTTGGAGTCCCGGGGCTTAATTTGTTCAGGTTACAGGCCAAGAATTTTGTGAAGAAAATGAAAATCTGATTTCACACGATTGCTTATCTATCTTTAGCATAAGGTCAAGATCACTTGATCCATTTGACCAGTTGGCTATGAATTCCTACTTTTCCAGCTACCGGTCTTATACATCACCAGCCATTCTACTTCAAAAGCCATGGATGGAGATCACTTTTTGACAGTTGTCCCAAGAGATTATTCAGTTCATTCTAGAGTACTCCTTTCGCATCTTTGGCTTATTCGGGATTTTCTTATACCAGTGGTGATAGATATCTGCATGCTGCCTTCATTGTTGAAGACCAGATCTTTTAAAAAACGAATATTGAAGTATTTACTTTATTCTGTGGTGATGTATTTCAAGAAATAACTTATTCTGAGTGTTAACTTCAAGATTTTAATTTCATCCCAAACCTATAAATTATTTTTACCAATTAGATCCCAAATGTTTCTTTTATTTCTCCATGGTGTCCTTTCGTCAATTCTTTTTAATGATTTCATTCTAATTTGCATGTTTTATACAGTAGAATGGTCTCATTTAGAAGAGGTTACGGCGGAAAAGTTAATGAATGCTAATATTTTCCGCACTAAAATGATATTGATTTGATGAAAAATTAACATAAAAAAGTCTTAATGAATATTAACGAAAAAGAAAAAACTACATTTAGCCCTGTAGGAAAGTTTTTGGGACCTAATTGCTATAATTTTATAAGTTTTGGATGTAATTGATGATGGATTAATAGATTCAGTTGAGGTTCCTCATAAAAGTACTAATTTGCAAGTGTTGAGCTTTAAAAAATATTACTTTTATGAACTTTATAATAAATCAAGTGAAGTTGATGGATGTTAAAGCACAACACTGCGAGAAACGAAAACGAGTATCCATAGAAGAGGAAGTAGTGAAAGATGGACAGCATGCTCGCTGCATTCAATGTTCATATAGTAGGACGCAAGCATGATTATGCATATGGATCTGATGATGATAACCTCCACGCTGCAAACAAATCTCAGTATGCAAGCAACCGAACAGCAGATGGTTGTGAAAAAGAAATACACAGTGAATTTTATTCCATTTCAAGCAAAATGATTAGTTTAAAATTGGAAGAAAATGGAGCTGCTTTTCCTTGACATATCAGTTTATATCACAGCAGATAAAAGAAGAACCCAGAAAGGAAGTATCCAGCTGCAAGTCTGTAACACAGCAGGCTCCAGTCTTCGGCCAATGATACTCCCTAGGTTCACACCGTGTCCGAACAGGACCTCAGGATTTTCATTTGCATCCCTTTCTCCACAAGGGCACTATGAATGAGGACATGAAATGACAGAACAAAGCCGAGAACAGGATAATTGCTTGTGCTCAAGTTGCTAGAGCAATTTTTTCTTAGTAAATATCAGGCCATCATCCTGGTATTTTCATCTTTGGCATGGCAAAACCACCAGCTGTTTTCTACTATCTCTTTCACATATTTGTTTGTCCTCTCAATTTTGTCAACTTAACCTTTAGCATTTTAAAATGAAATCCAACTCAGTGTCCACATGAGCAGGAACCTTGCCTCCATGTTGCAACAATAATGCAGACAGTTCCCAACTGAAGAGTCAAAGGAGAAGAGATAAAATTAAATAAATAAATGCACGCTAGTGAAGGAGAAGGCAACTTCCTAATTGATTGGTCAAAGCAATTTAAATATTTTACAAGGACACTTGAGAACCCAATTCAGCCCAGGGGAGGAAAGACTTTCATGAGCCACATACAGAAATTTAATATTTCACTAGCCTTATCAGTATTTGTTAGTTTCCTGGGTACTAATCAATAGAGAGTTACCTGGGTCATGAACAAGGCACCAATTGCAGTAAACACCAAACAAATTAAAGTCGCACAACAGAACATCATTCTAAGCATGTTTATCTAGTTGTGTGTGAACATCTGGTATAGGAGACTGGCGTGCGCACGGCGTAACACAGCAGCATGAATTGACTGCTTGACAGCTCCGGCCAGCTTCAGTTATAAGTTCTGCATAAATAAAAAGTATCTCGGTGAATAAAAAACAAATGAAAAGGAATGTTGTAGAGAGGGGATAAAGCAAAATACATGGCAATGGTTAAATGCCCTCAGCTTTCAGGTTGTAGCTCACCAATCACCAAATACAGCATCAAAAGTCATTCAAATCCTTGCACTGCAAATGCATATCCCAGTTAAGTTTCTAGTTTAACTTGACACAGAGTTTCAACTTCTTTGAAGAAAGCCATAATCCCATCCACATGGGTGCAGCTACAGAAAAATCTTCTGTCGCTCAGCTCCAATAATGGCCTTATCATCTATACTCTAAACTCTCTGTTTGTATCATATATTTCCCAAGTCAATCCCAAGTTAGGGGCATTTTTTCCAGTTAACTAGGGGCTAGGACCGCATTGTGTGGGTAAGAATATTGGTCTTCCATCACAGGGGTGCAAGGTTCATGCAATAAGATGATAGATTTCAAGCAACCAAAGCTAACACATAAGACTATGTATAAATTCTACCTCCCAGGATGACATGACCCAAATCCGTGAGAATATAACTGGGTAATGCCTTTAGATATTTTTCAAGGTTATGGAGGTTTAATTTACATCAGATAAGGTCAAATTGAGGAGTTCAGGAAAAAATCTATTACGTCAATACAGATACATAGGAAAGAAGTTCAAGAAAGGAAAAGAAAAAATATAAAAAGGATAAAAAACAAGTTGTGAATATCATTAGCAAAAATTAAAACATAAGCAAGAAAAATCTGAGAACTGTATAAATTGCTAAACATGCACCTGAGTATAGGTAAAGTAGGTCGATCAAATCTGCTTCCATGAACTCACAAAATCCATAGGTCAATGCAATGTCCAAATTACAAGGTTTAGAAATTCTGACTACTTCTGGTGCCCCTCCCTGAGTTTACTTGCCTTGGAAACAACTTGCAGGGCTGTGCCCCTCACAATCCAGGCTGTCATTTCTGGTTGACATTCAAAAGCATTAAGAGGAACTGGATTTCCATCCACTAGTTGTACACCATACACAAATGGGAGTTTAAGAGTAAGGAAACTCTCTGGTGGTAGGACTACTTGACATCCGAGGCTGAACTGCAGCTTTTGCTCACGGTCCGACACTGATGGCGGGAGGCACGATGGCTGCAAACAACACAATGCTAAAACATGAATTCCGAAACTAAAAAGAATTTATAAGCTCTGCTGAACTCAAATGACAAAAAGAACAACACTAATAATAAATGCTTAATATTTGCAATAAAAGAAAAGGAGTCGGCAAGCAAAGAAACAATGAAAACCACAATAATATTCCAAGACAGCTCTGGTGAACTCCAGTTCATGAAGGTGACAGGATGCACTTCTACAATCATATAAATACAATGTTGATGTATGTACTCTAAAGATAAGGGCTGGCCTACCGCAAATTGTATAACTGGGCATGTGGCCAACACAACTGGAAATGGAGGCGTTACCTGCAAGCAGATTCTAAACATTAGGTTTTTGATAATTGAAGACAATATTATATCTTTGACAATTACAAAACAAAAAAAAAATGTTGGCGGATATGGTGTATTTCTGTGTTTCATCGCTTAAACAACATAATTTTTCAGGTTCATAGAGATCAGGAAAATGCATGAAAAGGCTAGCATCATTGTGTACCAGAAAAATCCTCTGCAACTGTGATAATGTGCCAGCAAACTTGACCTTTGGTGGATCCTTCTTGTTCTTGGAGAGTTGGCAGTAAGGGCAATTCATATAGATTGGTAAGTTTCTATTCAAAATGGAGAAAGCACTTCCACCATCATCAAGGCTAATAGAAAGAAATTCCGCTTCAAGACATTTCATAAAATTGGGGCGTGTTGGAACGTTGAGAGAAGTCTGTTTCTGTTCCTTCCCTGAACCAGAGAACTTTACCAGCCCATTAATAGATGGATTCCAATTGACCCCCATCTCCTTTGACTTATCTGCATTTTTCAACTTATTTGCAGTAGCAACAGCCATGTCCTTTGATCTTCGATGACCTTTACCAGTGCCACTGTTTCTCCCCAAGTTTGAAGGATCAACCAGACTATTGTCTGAAGTTTCCACAGAAGGTACACGAGATTCTTCAGGCAAAGAATACAGAGGTCCTAGTTCATTGAGATGATCTAAACTTAGTAAGAATCGGTGGCCATGGGGGCATTCATGCTCAAAACCAACATAAACTATTGCATGCTTGGAAGATTTCACTACTTCACCACCATTAATATTCACAGGGACCACATTGCTTCCTATTCGTAGGAAAGGATCACCGTCTAGGCCACCATTAGAAGCAATTCCATTTAAAGTTTCTTGAACAGGTGACATATCTTCATATTTGTGAGATCCTTGAACAACTTTAGGATGAACCTGTTCTACACTCCTATCTCTCGCCCAGTTTTTCCTGGAACCTTTCTCAGAAATTGATGGGTGCTGTTTCCTCTGCTGTAGGGGAGGAAATCCAGAATCTGTAGCTGATGATCCAGCTACAACCTCAGAAAAAGGCTTTCTCATTGTAAAATTTGGAATATTTCTACCAAAACTGATTTTTTTGTCATCTAATTTGCTATTTACTGAAAGTTTTCTTTGATTTTCCACCCCTGTCTCCATATCTGCAGAGTAAAACACAGTTTTCTTTCTATCTACGTCACCATTAAATTCAACCTGGGGATCTGAACTTGACCTAATTACAGAACCTTGCAGCAAATTTGAAGCTGGTAGACCATTTAGGTTTGTCGGTTTCTCTAGAAATATTGTCCATTTTGAAAGAAATTTATGTGTAGAAGAGAACCCACTCTGCAGGAGGCCCTTGGAAGGTTCATAGTACCTTGTGCCCGCAACACGAAGCAAACTCCATGAAGATGATTGAATCGGTCCTATATTGCTGCCCTCAGGTAATTGGATGGCAGGAAGGAGCTTGTCACAGTCTGTGAAGCAATTAGAGGATACATTTGCTGATTCAAAATCAAAAGGGTCAGACAGTAGTTGACGTGAACGACCACAGGCACAAGCATGAAGGAAAAAGTATCCACTTGAATGTGGCTTGGCTGCAGCATCATTATGCGGCTCACCAGTATCGACATTGTGTCTCTGGTGCATGCATGGTTTCCCCGTCAAACTAACAGCATCACATAGCTGCCTCCCAGATTTCCAGATGGATGTGCATTCATCCTCCAGCTTTTTAGCAAACAGTTGAACTGCAGGTCCCCTGACCATGGACAGGAAAGCATGCAATGCCTTTTCTAAATGGGCCTCATGCTGTGCAGTGGCATAACAAGCAGGCAAATCCTTCAAATACTCATTCTTTGCAGTTGGAAGAGCTTTTTCACACCAAGTAGTCGAAAATTTTGTGTTAAGTCCTCTGCTATTTTCCAGCAAATATACTGCAACATCTAGAGGATCCATAATCCTTGAAGTTCCTTCAACTTGAGCTGAACCAGTGTTTCGTTGAAGAGGTTTCCTTTTAACAACTTCAGTTTCATCAATACAGCTGCGTTTTGCAGAAAGAATTCCACTTAGAATAAGTTGACTAGATGATAACCATATTTCCAAACTTGGAAGTTCAGGAGTAGACAATGTCTTTCCAGACCCAGCTGAAGCTGAAGCTGCAGCTGCAGCTGCAGCAACTGCAACCATGCCAACACCAGCTGCAGAGCCACTGTTTGTGCCAGTAACCAACCCCCCTTTTCCTCTCAAAATATCAGACTGCCTGTAAATGAACTCCTTTATGGATAAAATGTCCTCTTTGTTTGCATTCTGACTATGCCTTTCATGCAAAAGAGAATCTGAGGTTGCTTTTCCATTCAAAATATCTTCCACAAGATCAGTAGCAAACTCCAAGGATTCACCCCTCAGATTAGCAGACCTGTCAAGCAACACAACAGATCTTGATGCGTCAAGTGAAAACAAGGGTGCAGAACTTGAAACAGCCCCACTTCTCGAACCAGTATGACCACTTTCAGAACCTGATAGTGTTCGGCATTTCTTTATCAGAAAACGAATCTGTGCTTCAAGAGATGACTGCAGTTTCTTCCTGAAACCACCTTCTGATTTACTTACAGGGCGTGCTAGCACAACAACTGAACCAGAACCTTTTGCAGGTGCATTTGACCTAGCCACACTACTCAAACCAGAAGATTGATTAAATGAGGTACTATCAGTTGACTCCTCCACACTAGAACCAGAATTCAGCACATCCAAGAAATCATCGACAAATACAAAGAGCATCACTGGAGTACAATATCCCGGAAACAACGACACATAGGAACCTAAACCAGACATAACAGAAACAGCCGAAGAATTGCGACTCGTGAAACTACCACTTCTAACCGGAGAAGAACCAGTCGAAGAAGCCAGCCTAGATGAAGACAACGAAGAATGAGGCCTAGATGACAGTGGCGGGATAGTTCTCGATCTCACATATGGAGTTAGTGCATGCTTAGATGCTTGTAAAACCCTAAACTTTTGCAAAACATGAGTGTCAAAACGCGAACCCTCCTGTATATATAGCATCACATGGCAAACCTGCATTGCTAATTGAAATATTTATTAGATAAATCACACGCATACCATCCAAGCTCACAAACCATAAGCACCAACCTAATTATAGATTTTCTTTATTATCACAATGCTATAAGACCATCTAAATATAATGCAAATTTAACTAAAAAAATAACAGAATTAACAAAAAAAAAAAAGCCCATTAAAAAGAATTACATAAAAGAAAATTAAGCTTGGAAATTTAAAGCAAACCCAAAGTTCATGAAAACGACTTACAGAGAACATGAAGAGCAAACCCTGAAGTTCTTCAAACTCCAGCTCTTCCAAACCCGAATTCGAGAACCCATGAATAATGGGGCAGCGGATCGAGTAAAACTGCAAGAACAAGAGCCCTTTCTCTTCTTCATGGTAATAACTGATTTTCCTCTTCTTAAACCAATCCTTAACTTCCTCTTTATCAACAAACAATGTTTTGTCGAGATTACCCGACCCGAATGCGTTGTAGTCAAGGATCCGATTGATAAGGTGTGTCGAGTGGTCGGGGCTCCGGGAAAGGAACCCAACCACTACTACACCTTCCAGGGAGCGAGGATGCGACTGGGATGATGGTAGGGGATCTGGAGAGGAAGTGGGTGTGGGTCCAGGTGCAGGTGCAGGTGTGGGGGGTCGGGTCAGGACCCGCATGCAAGGTGGGTTCGGGTTGCGAGAGTCCATGGAGAAAGAGAAGGGAAAGGGGGTGAGTTCACGAGACAGGATGTCATTGAGTTTGGAGGTTCATCGGAGTGTCTTCGCCTCTTTGAAATTGTGACGGTATCATATGCATGCTGTCTTCTTAAGAAAAACTATTATAGATTTATTTTATTTTTATTTTTACATTTCTGTTTTCAATCTCGAATTATATATTTTTTTATCTTTTTATATCTATTTTATTATTATAAGATAATAATTAAACATAAATTTATTTCTGTATTTTTGTTTAATTTATTTTGCCAATCTCTATTTGTTGAGGTTTTGCGATGCAAGTACCTTTCAGAAATGGTTGAGTGGAACATTTGCAACCTACAATTTCTCAAAATAAGGACAATCTTTATTATATCTTCAAGTCTTTCCTTATACGTTCATTTGGTTTCAATTAACATAATTATTAAATATTCACATAATTTATCTTAGTTAAAATTATTGTGATTTAAGAATTATCATTAAGATTATTTAAAAAACAAATCTCTTACAAAAATCACGGTGAATCCCTGAAAAGTCAATAATCAATAACACTCGTTTTTTTTTTTCTAAACTTTTTTTTTATTTCCATCACCAATTTCTTTATATTTTATCTTAAAAATTATGTTTACTAGCTTTTTTTTTTTAAATTAACGTGGGTGTCCGGGCCAGCTTGCGCGCACCACGACTAATCCCACGGGTCCTAAGAATTATCATTAAGATTATTTAAAAAATAAATCTCTTACAAAAATCACGGTGGATCCTGAAAAGTCAATAATCAATGACACTCGTTTTTTTTAAATTTTCTAAATTTTATTTTATTTTTACTTAGTCCTAAGTCTTTACCATTTGGCCACTACATAGATGGTTTATTTAGCTTTTTATTTGGTTCCTGAGGTGTTGCAAAAACATTACTTATTTTTTTTAAAAAAAAATATTAGTTAAAAAATATTAAAAATACAGAACCAATTAAACATTATATATAGACAGAAGGTTTTTTTGGTCATCATATAAGTAACGAAGGACTCGAACCTGAGACCACAGAGGGAGAAACCCCCTTAGTCCCAAGTCTTTACCACTTGACCACTACCTAGATGGTTTGTTTACTAGCTTTTTATT
Source organism: Populus euphratica (assembly GCF_000495115.2). Classification (NCBI taxonomy): domain Eukaryota; kingdom Viridiplantae; phylum Streptophyta; class Magnoliopsida; order Malpighiales; family Salicaceae; genus Populus; species Populus euphratica. The sequence continues at coordinate 68,061 of NW_011500586.1, forward strand.
TGGTTCTTGAAGTGTTGCAAAAACATTACTTAATTTTTTTTTAAAAAAATATTAATTAAAAAATATTAAAAATACAGAACCAATTAAACATTATATATAGACAGAAGGTTTCTTTTTACACTGTTCAAATCACTTTTATATATATATATATACACACACCTTTATAATTGTTTTTCTTCTCGTATCAGAGTTTTTGGTTTTAAAGTTTTAGTTTTGATCTAAAATTATATTTTATTTATTATAAGCATATAATTTAAAAAATAAAAGAGAGATTTTTAATGGTGGATGAAATTATGATAATTAAACAAGTTATTTTTTATATAAACAAGTTTTATTTGATTAAATTTTTTATTTTACGATAAAAAGTATATTCAAATGATAAGTGTTTTTTTAATTTAATTTTGTGTTGTTTTGTCTCATTTTAAAGGTATTTTAAGTTGAAAGATTTTATTTTTTTTAAGATGATGATGGTATTTATAAGATAATTTTTAGATAAAAATAGATTGAAAATAATTTTTTTAAATAAAAAAATATTATCAGCATAATTAAACAAGTTATTTTTTATATAAATAAGTTTTATTTGATTAAAAATTTTATTTAAATTTTTTATTTTACGATAAAAAGTATATTCAAATGATAAGTGTTTTTTTAATTTAATTTTGTGTTGTTTTGTCTCATTTTAAAGGTATTTTAAGTTGAAAGATTTTTTTTTTAAGATGATGATGGTATTTATAAGATAATTTTTAGATAAAAATAGATTGAAAATAATTTTTTTAAATAAAAAAACCAACCTAGTTTTTCAACTAATAACATGTTGTATGGTTATTAAAAAAAAAAAGAGGAGAAAAACACATTTTCAGCCAAGAAACCGCTTGCGAGCCCACACGTATGGCTTATTCATTTTATAGGTTAGATGGTTTGGCTCACCAAGAACCAAGAGCCTGGCTTCTTTTCGGCCTTTAATTTCTTTCCCTTTTGATTTAAAAGTAAATTTAATAAAATTACTTGTTTTTATTTTTATCTTTAATTTTATTTGAGTGTTTTCTCAAGAATGTCTATTTTTAGTTAAATTAAATAAAACATAGATTTAAAAACAATTATTAAACATTAACAAATTCATAACTTAAACAACAAGTTTTGATCCAAGATATAATTGTCTTAATATTTAAAAGAAAAAGGTGAAATAATGTTGTTTTTAATTATATTTTTTAATTCAAATCAGGTCTTAAATATTTTAATTAAAATTCATTTAAATAAAATAATTAAAAATGTATTTTAGATATTATTTAATAAAACATAATTTAAATTTTACTTTATTCTTTAATAGAATCATAATATGTTTTTTCATAACCCTTCATGATTTTTTTTATTTTTAATTAATTATTTTTTTGATATATCTATTTATGTCATTGTATAAAAAGATAAAAAAATATTATTTTAAAAGCTATAATTATTAAACATAATTGACTTTATAATATATGCGATAGATTTAATAATAAGTTAACTTATGTTTAACATTAAATTCAAATAAAGAAAAAACATGACTTTGCATGACAATGCACAGGCCAGGACACTCCGCTTGTCGGTTTGGATTGCTTCATCAGAGACACGGTCTGAAGAAGGAAGGTGTCGTCCGTCGTCCGTCTCCTTTGATTTGAATTTGATGCTCACTCCACTTTGAACTGAACTAATGTCGTATGTTAACGAGTCTGTCTGTGCACGTACTCTTTCTTTCTCCTGGGCCCCTCTGGGGAAATCCTTTGCTGACTGCGGGCACCCCCACTGGAGTTTTGACAATTTTCTTAAAAATTAACAGCGCACATATATTCTCTTGTTTTAACCTTCGATGGGGTCTCAATTAGTGGTCACTAAATTATCATGTTATTTCATAAAACTAGTTAAAAGCTGGTTATAAAAGAAGCGTATTCTTTTCAACTTCTCTTACAATTATTTTTTTAATATCAATTATAAATATAGGATGACAAAACTCATCGAAAATGGTACATTTATGAGAAATTAGATTGTGAAAGTCTTCTTAGGATTCAGATCTTATAAACCTAATATGGGTGAATTAGGAGCTTTAACTTTTAAATAAATATAAACTCTCTTTTTTAAAATAAATTTCAAATACAATCCAAAGCTCTCTAATTTGATCAACCGTAATATTAAATATAAGGTTGTAAAAAGGGAGAATAGATAGGAGTTTTTTAATTTATTAAATGTTAAAAATGTGATTTTTTCTGAGAAATAATTTATAACAAATTATTAAAAAAAATTAATGACTGAGCATTTTTTAGATTTCCTTGTTTCCTAAACATTTTTTAAAAAAAATATTAAGTGCCTTTTATTTTTATTCTCAAGAGCTTGACATGAAAAGGGAGGCGGTCATCATTTTTAAAGTTTTAAATTGTGAAATAATTAATTTATTAAAAAAATAAAAAAAAATCATAGATATTTAATATATTAATATCTCTGAACATTATTTATCATTATATAACTTACTTTATGTCAAAGCAATTTATTCTATAAAAATAATCTTAAATTTTAAGAATTAGCAAATGTATAAAGTGGTGTTTATGAAAAGAAAGACGGTCATCGTTTTTAAAATTCTGAATTGTGAAACAATTAATTTATTTTAAAAAATTCATAAGTATTTAATATATTAATAACTATGAAAATTATTGATGATTATATATAGAAACACAAGCTTTATGTCAAAGCAATTTATTCGATAAAAATAATCTTAAATTTAAAGAATAAGTATATGTATAAAGTGGAGTTTATTAATAAATACCAAATTTAATGTCTTATAATAAGAAATTCAACATGAAAAAATTAAAAAAAAACTTCTACTCTCTATATATATAAACAATTTATTATTTTTTTACATCACAATACAAAATATATATCAATTCTTTTGATTGTTAAACTTTATCTTGACTATTAAAACTCTAAATATTTCCCAAAAAACTGGTTAATAAAAAATCATAATTAAAATATAAAGAATAATACGAATTCATCAAGATTTTTTTATAGTCAACCCTTGGTTATTTTCTATTAAAAATATTTCTTTTGATAAACCCTACTAACATCAAGAAAAAACTCGTTGTTCAAGAGATAAAATAAGATTTTTTATGTTAAAATGTGTCCAGAACTCTTGAACGAGCAAATAGTCTTAATTCAATTCTGATTTTGATCTTGATTAGGTATCTATCCAAATTGAAGCTGTTTTAATATTAGAAAAACAAAGGAGTCTTTTTCAAGGGGAAATGACTAGCCTCCATTTAGAAAAGCACCACTCTCTACTGAACTAAAACCCGGCTACCATATATATATTTCCAGATGTTATTGTTGGAAAGATTGAGAGAGTATTTAATAGAATAATCTTAAAAATAATTTTTTTAAAATAAAAAATTATTATTTTAATATATTTTAAAATAAAAAATATTTTAAAAAATAATCAAGTTAACATTCATAAACAAATCTTAAAAATACTAAAAATAAGAAGGATAGACTCCTAATCTTACATGAAATGTAAATAATAAACTCAATGTTTTTAATTTTGTAAAAAAATAATAATTTCTGCATACCTCTATTATTTGATCTAAAAACACGTGGCTTATGGGACCCATTTTGTACGAGGGAAACTTTCCACTGTTTTTTTTTTTTTAAGAGATAGGCCCAGGCTATAATATTTATTAAAAAATCACCTCATAAAACCTCAGTATGCCGTTATATTCTTCTTTTCTTCTTTTTAAAAATTAATTAATATAAACTAAAACAAGTGAAAAACACTGTAATTTTTTTTTTAAAAAATAAATTGTTATAGCGTCTCATTTATTATTTTTTTCCCTCGATTTTTTTTGTTTTAAATTTTTTATTAATCTTTTTATTTTTTATAAAATTAATATGGTTTGTAGATTTACTAAAATAACTTAGATTACTATAGTTATTTTGATTCATAAATTTAATAAGATTTTTAAAATTTACTTTAATTTTTTTATAATTTATTTTTTTATCATGTACTTAAAAAAATAGTTTTGAAGAAAAAACATATTATTAAACTTTATAAAGTAATAAAAAATAAAGGGTATGAAAAAACTACTATTCATTCATATACATTGCACTATAAATGAGATTTAGTAATTTGTAATATTTTATTTTTTTAATTTTTCTAATTTTTTTATTTTACATTTCTATAAGGTTAGTATAATTTGCATGTTTGACAGTGTAACCTGAGTTGCCCTGGTTTACAAGTTTGCTGGGATGTCTTTTTTTTTATAATTAAACTAGACTTTTTAATTATCTATTTTTTCTCATATACTTAAAATAAAAATAGTTTTAGAGAAAAGTCATGCTATTAAACTTTATAAAATCCATGGAACTATTCACAGGTTTGTACCCTATTTGTTTTTGTGTTTTAAAAATGTTTTTGAAAAAAATTTAATTTTTAAAATTTTTACCTTTGCTTCAAAATTAATATTTTTTGGTGTTTTTAAATTATTTTGATTCGCTGATATTAAAAATAATTTTAAAAAAAATATTATTTTGATATATTTCTTAGTAAAAAAAATATTTTAAAAATCAACCACAACCACAACCACATTTCTAAATAGACTAGTAGAGTCTGACAAGTTTAATTTTTTAATTAGTTATTTTATTCCATCCTTAAATACTAAGTGTTGCTGGTGGACACGAGGTGTCAAAAGATCACATGAGCCATCACCTAGTGTTTGGTTTAAAATCTTTAGAAAACTTGAGTACACTGATTTTATTAGAGATTCTAAAGGTAAGGGACTTATTATGGGTAGAGAAGATATTACTATTCTTAACACATTTTATCTGAAGCAAGTTGTATCGTATGATTTTGAATATAATTTAAAGATTTTAAAAGGTTCTTAATCTGTAGTGTATCTAACACTTAAAATGAAGATTTATTTGTGTAAATAAACCAGGTGTTTAAAGATGAGCTATATTATATGAGTTAAATTTTTTGAAAAGTTCTTAACCAATAGTATATTTATGGTTTAAGATGAAGATTTATTTGTGTGAACAAACCAGACATTTAAAATTTTATTATAATTCTATTATGAGATCATGTGCTCAAACAAATTCTCATAAAATAAATTAATATAAATGTCTTGACAAAGTTTATATATCCTAGAAGATAAATGAGTTTTTCATAACTAGTGTATTGTGATAAAATATATTTACAATTAAAATTAATAAATATTTATAATAATTTTTTAGTTAACTTCTAATATTTAAATATTAACCTTACTTATAAATACAATATTTATATTAAAATATTAACTATTAACAATATATTAAATAACGTGGGAAAACTACTATAGCTTCCCATGCCTTTCACTTTTTCATTTTTAATATATTACATTATTATAATTATTATATTATATTATAATGCATTCCTATTTTTAATATATTATATTATATTATTATATTATATTATAATATATACTAAAAATTAAATGAAAGGTTAAATTGTTTGTTTTTTAATTTTTTTATATTTTTTTAATGAATTTTTTTTATTCTGAATTTGATGGGTTAGTTTAATTTGACAAGTTAACTTGAATTTTTTTTCTTTTTAATTAATTTTTTTTATTTAATTTAGTTTGTTAATATTAAATTTCTTTATATTTAATTATCATACTTTCATTACATATATCTCAGGCTTGATGAATTAACTTGGTTTAACGCGGGTTAATTCAATTAATTTTAAATAAATTTATTAATTATTTTATTTTATTTAATTATCAAATTTTTATAACAGTAATTTCGAATTTAAGGAGTTAATCTAGTTAGCTTCTTAATTTTGTTGTGGCTAATGGTGAAGGAATCGACTGTTGGGTCCGTGGGTGCTGACCTTAGACAACGAAGGAGAAATGGGTGAAGGCTTCAATTTTGTTTATGTGGGTTTCGGGTGAAAGAGAGATTGATGGTTTTCTTTTGTTTTGGAAAAGGAGAGGCTGGTCAGGGTTACAGAGGTTGAACTGTCAATCGATCACGGGAGAGAAAAAGACCCGATGGCTGGAGGAAAGAGATGGTAAAGATGGTTTGTGAGTAACTGGGTCTTCTCGTGATGGTGAGGGACCAAAGCCAATCATGGGTGGCGGCTGCGTAGGAGAGTGAATAAGGGGAGAGAAAGGCTCTTGGTGTTGTGGCCACTAACAGAAACCATTATAACTGGCGTTGTGGCAAGTAAGGCCATATTGACAGTGAAAGGGAGGAGATAATGAGGCAGTTAAGAGAGATAGAGTGTATGGTAGCCAGCGATGAGGAAGAGAAAATGAGAGTGAGGCTTCGTTGAGGGGGCAATAGGTCTGCCTTTTTTGTTTTTTTTCCTAGGGGTTGGCAGTTGCTTAGGGATAATAGGTTTAGGGTTTTTTTTTCTTTGAGTTGTGTGGGCGCAGGGAAAGTACGTGGGAATAATTTATTTTTGTGACTACTATTTTTTGGTTATACATTTATTTATAGATAGAAAAGTTTATTATTTTTAATTATTTAGTTTTCAAGTAATTTAAAAACAATTTGATCTTTAATACCTTAATTTTTTTTATTCTTCATATTTGATTCTTTTATAAATTTTGATTTTTTTTATATTTTGATTTTTTTAAAAATAAAATTAATGTTGAAAAGGGTGTGTTAACAATCGAACGCTAAGAACAAAAAAAGTTGTAAGTGACGCAAAGACATCAAGAATATATTTTTTTGGGTTTTTATTGTTTTTAGCTATTTTTGATTTTTTTAAAAAAAATCTTTCAAAACATAAGGTAAAAATTAGATAGCAAACTGGGTTAATTGAGAATTCAGTTTCATAATTAGTTTTGTTCCATCTTTTATAAGATTATCGCTATCTAAAAAAATATCTTGGTATTAGGTTGGTGTGTGATTTCACAATCATTTATTTTTGTTATCAAATAATTAAATAAAAAATAGTTGTTTTTTAAATATAATCCCTCTAGAGTCTATAACCCAGTTCATAGGTTTGACATACTAACCCGGTTTACACGATTTACATGTTTGACGTGTTTACCCATTGACAGGATGATTAGTACTTAAAAGTGTAATTTTATCAAGGTTTTCTATCATCATTTTACACTTGAAGTATCAATAACTCCTTAACTAAAACATGTTTTATAATAACATATCTAATAATATAAGATACCTTTAATTTGTGGTAAATGTTCATTTTAAATGCAGATCTATCACATAAATAAAAGGATTAATTGATGAATTTAAGAACTGAAATTGAAAGGATAAAGAGATGGTCAAACTTAAAAAATAGATGTTGGTGCAATCCAAACTAGAACACTGTTTAGTAATTGGGTCATATCTAGAGCTGTAGATCTCGGATTTAGGTCTACTTTATATAGATGAAAAGATAAGACATAGGTCTACAACTTTCATATGGCACCCAAGATTTAAAAAGATCATTTTCAAGTTTAAATTATAGCAACAACAAAAAAGTCCAAATCTGCCCTTCAACTCGAGCATTGTTCAGTATTTGGCCCATATCTGGAATTCTAGAAGTCCAAATGACCTCAATGTTTTACCCTAGAAAGATGAGATAATTTTCTATAACTTTCATGTTTCAAGTGGTTCCAATTTTGACATTATCAATGACGTTTTGGGCAGACAAGAGAAGATAAGGATTGTCACCAAGTTAAGAGTTGGCCACCCACTCATCAATTAGTCATCAAATCAATAGTTTTCAATTTTGACCTATAAAAGAAGGCATTTGCTATGCATTTAGACATCTTGATTTCCAGATCAAGATCATGCTCTTACTTTCTCTTTTTGTATTTTTTTTTGTATTGCTTATGTTTTACTTTCGTTAATATCAAGTTTATGCCTTTCATTTCCTTTCCTTTACTTAATTAACTTTTATCTTATTTATGTTCTTATTTTGTTTATTTATTTTTCTTTCTTTCATTATGTTTAGCTAAGTTTATTATGTCAAGATGAAAAGGTTACACTAATGATGTAAGATTAAGTATAATGTAAACTCAATATGGACTTTAATGTTTGATACTAACATGTTCTATATTTGTTATCTTGTTCACTCTTTAATACTTTGTTCGTTAAATGACTAATCTAGATTTATGTTGTATAACACTTGGTACAACAAATACTTGACACTTTCATAGCCCATACTGTATGGTATAACCGACACCTGAGCTATGAAAGGAACTTGATTTGTTGTTAACATAAGTTATAATCATGAATGCTTGACGAGATTTACAAGTATTAGCATTAATTGAATAAGATGACTAATGTAATCATGTTAACAATATATAATCTGATAGGAACCTCCTTTGTGTGTGGTTTCCAATTGAATAATAAGAGTTTATACTATACTTGTTTGACATACCATTAGTGGAACCTCTAACCTTGACATTTTCCTCTAACCTTGATATTTATTGTTATCATTATTTAATCCTTACGTTAATCTTCCATCTCAAAGTTCTCATCGATTTTTTCTTCTTCTTCTTCTTCTTCTTCTTCTTCTTTATAATAATAATAAGTACTACTATTATTACTATTTTTATTATTATTGTAATTATTACTACTATTATTGTTGCTATTATATTATTGTTATCTATAATTTATATAATTAACCTCCCTATGGTTCGACTCCGGTCTTGCTAGATTATTTATTACTTCAACATTCCTGCACTTGGAAGAAGACATCAATCTTTTAGTCATGTCAAGTTTTTGGTGTTGTCGCTAGGGAGGTAAGTTCTTGTACAAATTATAGTATTTATTTTATTTTCTCTTTTCATTTTTCTTGTATATAATTTTGTTTCTTTTCTCTTGTTTCTTCTTTCTTTTATTCTATTTCTACACATGCATAAAAGTGTGGTTACATACATTAAGTGGTAGACTTTGTAGGGTATTCTTATCATTTTTAGAAAATATAGCCGAAGAAGATAATCAATCACTTTATAATGAGAATAATGAGAATAACCGTGTTGGAACACTTAGAGACCACATGAATCCCACAAGAACATGTGCATCATCATGCATAATTTTTCCTTCTGATACATCTCATTTTAATTTCAAGCTAGGTATTATTCAACTTTTACCTTTTTTTCATGGCTTATATTTGAAAAATCCATAATTGCATTGAAGGAAATTTAAGGAGGTCTATAACATGTATAATGACTCAAATTGTAGCATGAACACCATCAGATTAAAGCTTTTTTTTTTTTTCATTAAAAAATAAAGCTAAAACATGGCTATAAAATTTGAGACCAGGATCCATTCGTGCTTGGGATGAAATGCAATAGCAATTTTTAAAGAAGTTTTTCCCATCTCACAGAACAAACTCTTTTAAAAGATAAATCACCACTTTCACTCAAAAACAAGGAGAAACATTTTACCAATATTGGGATAGGTATTGAGACATGCTTAATACTTGCCCTTATTATGGTTTTGAAACATGAAGATTGATTTCATATTTTTATGAAGGATTAACACTTAGAGATAGGCAAATGGTTGAATTGATGTGCAATGAAACTTTTAAAGATAAAGACCCTGATAAAACAATGAAGCACTTAGACTTGTTAGTTGAAAATGTTCAAAATTAGGACACCGCGGGTACTTATGAGACACCGAATAAAACTCAACCTCATACGTCTAGTGGAGGTATGTACAACCTTAGGGAAGATCATCACCTCCAAGCCAAGTTTGCATCTTTAGCTAGAAAAGTCGAGGCACTAGAATTGAAAAAGAGTGGTCAATTAAAATCTATTGAAAACATCGTGTGTCAAATATATGAAGTAAATGAACACTCAACCAATAACTGTCCAACCTTGCCTTCTTTTAAGAAATGTCTCCATAAACAAACCCATGTTTTAAACAGTTTTTAAAAGGCCAACCATAACCCATACTCACAAACATACAACCCTAGTTGGAGAAATCATCCAAATTTTAGTTGGAATAGTGATAATAACAATGTACAAACTTCACAACCACCATTTCAAGTACACCATAATTTTCAAAATTATCATGGATATGCACCTCCTTATGCTCCACCTCCTAGAAGAAATCTTGAGGAAACATTGCATGTATTCATTGAAAAGCAAGAGACAATCAATACTCAACTTGCTCAAAACATGACAGATTTTAAAGATACTCTTGCAAAATTGACATCTGCTCTCAGTTTCCAAGAGAAAGGTAAGTTTCCATCTCAACTACAACAAAATCCCAAGGGGCAATACAATATGCAAATGCAAGTAGTTCTGGAAGCCAACATATGGATCAAGTCAAATCAGTCACTACTTTTCGCAGTGGTAAGGTAATTGAAAAACCCTCTCTTAAACCTTGTGAGAAAGATGATGAGTCAATCTCTGAGGGTAGGGAAGGGGTTAAATCTGAAATTTGTAAAAAAAAGACTGATTCCTCGCCAGCACTTCTATTTCCTCATACTATGACCAAACAAAAAAAAGTCAATCACAACTCTGAAATCTTTAAAACTTTCAAACAGGTAAGAATCAATATACATTTGCTGGATGCTATCAAACTGGTTCCTTTCTATGCTAAATTTTTGAAAGATCTATGCACTATGAAGAGGAAACTGAATGTGAAAAAGAAAGCCTTTTTAACCAAACAAGTAAGTGTCATTTGTCAAAACAATAATGCTTTGAAATATAAAGACCCTGGTTGTCCTATAATTTCTTGCTTTATTATAGAATATAAAATTAAAAGAGCCTTACTTGATCTTGAAGTCAATGTGAATTTACTTCCATATTCAGTTTTTCAAAGTCTCAATCTAGGTGAGTTAAAACCAACTTCTGTAACTCTTTTACTTGCCGATAAATCTATAAAAGTACCTAGAGAAATAATTAAAGATTTGTTAGTACAAGTTGATAAATCTATTTATCTTGTGGATTTTATTGTCTTGGAGACACAACTTGTTAAAGCATGTAATTCATTTCCTGTTATTTTAAAACGTTTGTTTCTTGCAACTTTTAATACATTAATTAATTATAGGAATGGACTGATAAAGCTATCATTTAGAAACATGACATTGGAGATGAATATTTTTAACATTTACAAGCAACTTGGAGATGATAATGATTTATAGGAAGTGAACTTTATTGAAAAATTAATTTATGATTAATTTCAAACCACTTCCGGCAAAATTGAGATTGATGAATCTGACAATTTACAAATGATTTATTTTCAGGAAGAATCAAAGGCAAGTAATTGGAGACCTTAAATTGAGGAATTGCTACCACGATCAATTAAGTCTATACCTTCAAGTGTTCAACCACCCAAACCTAATTTAAAGTCGTTGACATTCAATCTCAAATACTTATTTTTAGGAGAAAATAAAACTTTTCCGGTTCCAAACTTAATGCGCATCAATAAGGTAAGTTATTACAAACTCTGAAAATGCACAAAAATGCATTAGGATGGACTATAATTGATATAAAATGAATTAGTCCTTTGATTTGTACATGCATAATTTATTTGGAGGAAAATGCTAAACCCTTTAGGGAAATGCACCGAAGGCTCAATCCTAATATGAAAGAAGTAGTGAAAACTGAAGTCATTAAGCTTCTAGATAATGAAATTATTTATCCTATTTGTAACAGCAAATGGGTAAGTCCTACCCAAGTTGTACCCATGAAGTCTAGAGTCACTGTGATAATGAATGAGAACAATGAGTTAATTCCCACTAGGAGTGTTACTGGTTGTCGCATGTGCATTGACTATAAGAAACTTAATTTAATGACTATAAAAGATCATTTTTCTTTACCTTTCATAGATCAAATCTTAGAAAGAGTTGCAGGTCATGAATTTTATTGCTTCCTAGATGGCTATTTAGGTTACAATCAAATTGAAATTGCATTGGAAGATCAAGAGAAGACTACTTTCACATGTCCATTTGGTACTTATACATATCGAAGGATGCCTTTTGAATTATGTAATTCACCAGCTACGTTTCAAAGATACATGCTCAGTATATTTATTGATATGGTTGAACATTTTCTTGAGATTTCTATGAATGATTTTTCTGATTTTGGCGATTCATTTGATGATTATTTGACTAACTTAGAAAAGGTTTTGAGCAGGTATGAAGAGAAAAATCTTGTACTGAATTGGAAAAAAATTCATTTTATGGTAACAAACGGCATTGTACTTGGTCACATTGTTTCATCAAAAGGAATTGAGGTTCACAAATCTAAAATCGAGTTAATTGCTAACTTGCCAACATCAAAATCTATTTAAGATGTTAAATCATTCTTAAGATATGCTGGTTTTTATAGAAGGTTCATCTAAGATTTTAGTGTCATATCTAAGCCTTTAAGTAACCTTCTAACAAAGGATAATATTTTTGAATTGACTGAACATTGTGAAGAAGCCTTTGTTAAACTTAAAAACTTGCTTACTTATGCTCCTATCATTCATCCTCTTGATTGGTCATTACCTTTTGAAATAATATGTGACGCTAGTGATTATGCCGTAGGTGCTGTTTTGGGACAAAGAAAAGATAAGAAACCTTATGTGATTTACTATGCAAGTAAAACTTTAAATAGTGCTCAAATAAATTACACTACCACTGAAAAAGAATTATTTGCAGTAGTATTTGCATGTGAAAAATTTAGGTCTTATCTGATTGGCTCACTTGTTGTTTTTAGTGATCATACAACATTGAAATATCTTTTTTTCTAAGAAAGATTCTAAGGCTAGATTGGTGCGGTGGATTTTGTTACTTCAAGAATTTGATATCACAATCAAAGATAAAAAAGGCATCGAAAATGTTGTCGCAGATCATTTATCAAGATTGACAATAAATTCAAAAACTAACATCACACCAATTGATAACTACTTTCTAGATGAATCTGTACTTTCTGTCACTATAATGCCTTGGTTTGCTAATATTGTTAATTTTCTTGTTTCGGGACAATTGCCAGCTTATTGGAGTACCCAAGATAAAAGAAAGTTCTTCAACGAAGTGAAAAACTTTTATTGGGATGACCCATATTTATTCAAATATTGTCCTGATCAAATATTTCAAAGATGCATTCCCAGCAATGAGGTAAGTAGTGTCATTAAATTTTGTCATTCTGAGACTTGTGGGGGTCATTTCTCATCAAGAAAGACAACTGCAAAAATCTTAGAAAGTGGATTTTACTGGCCCACCATGTTCAAGGACTTACATGCATTCTGCCAGTCTTGTGAAAGTTGTCAAAAGTTGGGATCTATTTCCAAACGTTACATAATGCTTTTAAATCCTATTCTTGTCATCAAGATCTTTGAGTGTTGGGCTATAGATTTCATGGGTTCATTTCCTCTATCATTTGGTTTCTTGTACATATTAGTCGCAGTAGATTATGTTTTAAAATGGATAGAGGCAATTCCAAGTCGAAACAATGATTACAAAACAGTGATAAAGTTTTTGAAAGAAAATATTTTGAGTCAATTTGGAATCCCTCGTGCCATGATAAGTGATGGTGGAACGCATTTCTGCAACAAACCGTTTGAGTCTTTAATGAAGAAATATAAAATCATACACAAAGTTGTCACCCCTTATCACCCTCAAGCAAGTGGACATGTAGAGCTTGCTAATAAGGAAATCAAATACATTTTGGAGAAAACAATGAACCCTAATAGAAAAGATTGGTCTTTAAGACTTAATGATGCACTTTAGGCTTATCGAATTACTTATAAAACATAATTAAGTATGTCACTGATTAGTACTTAAAAGTGCATTTTTATCATGGTTTTATATCATCATTTTGCACTTGAAGTATCAATAACTCCTTAACCAAAACATGTTTTATAATAATATATCTAATAACATAAGATACCTTTAATTTATGGTAAATGTTCATTTTAAATGCAGGCCTATCACATAAATGAAAGGATTGATTGATGACTTGAAGAACTTAAATTGCAAGGATAAAGAGATGGCCAAACATAGAAAAGAGATGTGCAAAGAGATGACCAAAATTAGAAAAGAGATGTGGGTGCAATCCAAACCGGAACACTGTTCGGTAATTGGGTCATATCTGGAGCTATAGATCTCCGATTTAGGTCTACTTTATATGGATGGAAAGGTAAGACAAAGGCCTACAATTTCATATGGAGCCCAAGATCTAAAAAGGCCATTTTCAAGTCCAAATTATTGCAACAACAAAGAAGCCTGAATCTATCCTCCAGCCCGAGCACTGTTTAGTATTTTGGCCATATCTAGAGTTATAGAAGTCCAAATGAGCTGAATGTTTTACACAAGAAAGCTGAGACAATTGTCTACAACTTTCATGTTTTCAAGTGGCTCCAATTTTGACGTTATCAATGACGTTTTGGGCAAACAAGAGAAGATAAGGATTGTCCCCAAGTCAAGAGTTGGCCACCCACTCATCAATTAGTCATCAAATCAATAGTTCCCAATTTTGGCCAATAAAAGGAGGCATTTGCCATGCATTTAGGCATCTTGGTCTCTAGATCAAGATCATGCTCTTGCTTTCTTTCTTTGTATTTTTTGTAATGTTTATGCTTTGCTTTCATTAATATCAAGTTTATGCCTTTCATTTCCTTTCCTTTACTTAGTTAACTTTTATCTTGTTTATGTTCTTGTTTTGTTTCTTTATTTTTCTTTCTTTTATTATGTTTAGCTAAGTTTATTATGTCAAGGTGAAAAGGTTACACTAATGGTGTAAGAATAAGTATAGTGTAAACTCAATATGGACTTTAATGTTTGATACTAACATGTTTTGTATTTGTTATCTTGTTCACTCTTTAATACTTTGCTTGTTAAATGACTAATCTTGATTTATTGTGTATAACACTTGGTACAACAAATGCTTGGCACTTTCATAGCCCATACTGTATGGTATAACCGACACCTGAGCTATGAAAGGAACTTGATTTATTGTTAACATAAGTTATAATCATGAATGCTTGACGAGATTTATAAGTATTAGCATTAATTGAATATATTAGCATTAATTGAATAAGATGACTAATGTAATCATGCTAACAATCTATAATCTGATTGGAACCTCTTTTGTGTGTGGTTTCTAATTGAATAATAAGAGTTTATACTATACTTGTTTGACATACCATTAGTGGAACCTCTAACCTTGACATTTGTTATTATCATTGTTTAATTCTTACATTAATATTCCATCTCAAAATTCTCATTTTCTTCTTCTTCTTCTCCTTCTTTTTCTTTATTATTATTATTATTATTATTATTATTATTATTATTATTATTGTTGTTGTTGTTGTTGTTGTTGTTGTTGTTATTGTTATTGTTGTTGTATGATTGTTATTTATAATTTGTACAATTAACCTCCCTGTGGTTCGACCCCGGTCTTGCCGGGTTATTTATTACTTCGACACTCCTGCACTTGGGAGAAAACATCAATTTTTTAGTCGTGTCAGTCACCTTATAGACTAGTCTATGGAAAACCTTGTTACTTGCCTGTGGAACTTGAACATAAAGCTTATTGGGCTATTAAAGCTTTCAATTCAAATTTTAATGATGCTAGTCAACTGCGAAAATTGCAAATAAATAAGTTAAGGAAATAAGAAATGACGCATATGAAAATTCAAGAATTTATAAAGCAAGAATCAAAGAGTTTCATGAGAAGAAAATACTGAGAAAAACATTCAATATTGGTCAAAAAGTCTTGCTCTATAATTCTCGACTTCATTTATTTCCTGGGAAACTAAGATCAAGATGGAGCGGCCCTTTTATTGTGAAACATGTGTATCCATATGGGGCATATGATATTGAGAATCCAAAGAATGACAATGTTTTCAATGTAAATGGATATCATTTGAAAGTTTACTTTAATAATTTTTCAGTTAAGAATGACTCTATTAAATTGGGTGATCCAGTATATAAAGATTAATTTTTTTCCCTCACATTTTTTTTGTGTTTCTTTCTGAGTGATTTTTGCTAGTTTCTCTCACCTGATCAAATGGTGGATAATAGTATTCCGTGACTTAAGTCTGTTCTTTCAGTTTCCCATAACAACTAATATCTGTGTATATATTTGTGCAATTATTTGAATCTCTCTTTCAATTCTCATTTACAAATGGACACTAATCTTGAGAAGTTGAAAAAGTATTTTCCCATTCTACCTCAGAATGCGATTACAAAAATTTACCATGCTAGATGTGCAAGATTGAGGTTGTTAATGAATTGACACGACTAAAAGGTTGATGTCTTCTCCCAAGTGTAGGAGTGTCGAAGTAATAAATAACCCGGCAAGACCGGGGTGGAACCACAGGGAGGTTAATTGTACAAATTATAAACAACAATAATAGCAATAACAACAACAACAACAACAACAACAACAACAACAACAACAACAATAATAATAATAATAATAATAATAATAATAATAATAATAATAATAGTAGTAGTAGTAGTAGTAGTAATAGTAGTAGTAATAATAATAATAATAATAATAAAGAAAGAGAAGTAGAAGAAGATGATGAGAACTTGGAGATGAGAAATTAATGTAAGGATTAAACAATAATAATAACAAATGTCAAGGTTAGAGGTTCCACTAATGGTATATCAAACAAGTATAGTATAAACTCTTATTATTGAATTGGAAACCACACACAAAGGAGGTTCCAATTTGATTATATATTGTTAACATGATTACATTAGTCATCTTATTCAATTAATGCTAATACTTGTAAATCTCGTCAAGCATTCATGATTATAACTTATGTTAACAACAAATCAAGTTCCTTTCATAGCTCAGGTGTCGGTTATACCATACATTATGGGCTATGAGAGTGCCAAGCATTTGTTGTACCAAGTGTTATACAACATAAATCAAGATTAGTCATTTAACAAGCAAAGTATTAAAGAGTGAACAAGATAACAAATATAAAACATGTTAGTATCAAACATTAAAGTCCATATTAAGTTTACATTATACTTATTCTTACACCATTAGTGTAACCTTTTCACCTTGACATAACTAACTTAGCTAGACATAATGAAAGAAAGCAAAATAGATAAACAAAATAAGAACATAAAAGTTAACTAAGTAAAGGAAAGAAAATGAAAGGCATAAACTTAATATTAATGAAAGCAAAGCATAAACATTACAAAAAATACAAAGAGAGAAAGGAAGAGCATGATTTTGATCTGGAAACCAAGATGCCTAAATGCATGGCAAATGCCTCCTTTTATAGGCCAAAATTGGGAACTATTGATTTGATGACTAATTGATAAGTGGGTGGCCAACTTTTGACTTAGTGACAATCCTTATCTTCTCTTCTCTGCCCAAAACGTCATTGATAACGTCAAAATTGGAGCCAGTTGCAAACATGAAAGTTGTAGGCAATTGTCTCAGCTTTCTTGTGTAAAACATTCAGCTCATTTGGACTTCTAGAACTCTAGATATGGCCAAAATACTGAACAGTGCTCGGGCTGGAAAACAGATTCGGGCTTCTTTGTTGTTGCTATAGTTTGGACTTGAAAATGGCCTTTTTAGATCTTGAGCTCCATATGAAAGTTGTAGGCCTATGTCTTACCTTTCCATCCATATAAATGGGAACTGAATCTGAGATATATAGCTCCAGATATGACCCAATTACCGAACACTGTTCCGGTTTGGATTGCATCGACATCTCTTTTCTAAGTTTGGCCATCTCTTTATCCTTGCAATTTAAGTTCTTAAAGTCATCAATCAATCCTTTCATTTATTTGATAGGCCTGCATTTAAAATGAACATTTACCACAAATTAAAGGTATCTTATATTATTATATATATTATTCTAAAACATGCTTTGGTTAAGGAGTTATTGATACTTCAAGTGCAAAATGATGATATAAAACCATGATAAAAATACACTTTTAAGTACTAATCATGAATCATGGAATTCTTGAAGATATTCGCTGGTTGATTTAAGCAAATGTTTGATTATCAGGTGAGTCCTCTAATTCTTTTATTTCACACATGCTTGGAACATGTAAAAGCACTTTTGCAAAGAAACGTTGTGCAAAACGACTGAAAGTCTGTCATCGATGTGCTAGATGCACTTGTAATGCACAATGTTGTTCTTTAGGAATGATATCTATAAACTGTGAAGATAAAATACAATTCATTAAGGATGACCTAAGTAAGGAGTCTTTAGATAATCTTCTATTAATCTCTTGTTCATCCTTTTCATTTCTTTTACTATACTTAGTTAACTTATATCATGTTTATGTTCTTGTATTGTTTCTTTAAGTTTTTCTTCTTCATAATGTCTAGCTAAGTATGTCAAGATGAAAAGGTTTCACTAATGGTGTTAGGATAAATAAATAAAAACTCAATATGGACTTCAATGCTTATCTCCTAAACAACTTGCTATTAACATGTCTTATCATTTTTATCTTATTAATTCTTAATACCTTACTTATTAAATGGTTAATCTAGATTTGTGTTGTATAATACTTGGTACATCAAATACTTGATCCTTGATAGTCTTCGGCCGACATCGTTATTATGAGAGGAACTTGATTTGTTGTCAACATAAATTAGCATCATGAATACTTGATAAAATTTATAAGTATGGTGTTATGTAAATAAGATAGTTAATATGATTATGTTGATAATTAATAAAGAGTTTATACCTTACTTATCTCTAATACTATTAGTGTATCTTCTAACCTTGACATTTGTTTTTATCATTGTATAATCTTCACATTAATTGTACATCTCAAAGTCCTCTTTAACTCATCTTCACCACCATTATCATTGTTGTTGTTGTTGTTCTTATTATTGTTGTTGTTGCTATTGTTTTTATTTATAATTTATATAGTTAACCTCTCTATGGTTTGACTCTGGTTTTACCAAGTTATTTATTACTTTGATATTTCTGTACTTGGAATAAGACATCAACTTCTTGATCGTGTCAAGTTTTTGACGCTATTGCCGAGGAGGTAAATTCTTGTATAAATTCTAATATTTATTTTATTTTTACTTTTCATTTTCTTATCTAACTTTTGGTTTTTTTGTTTGTTTTGTTTCCTTCTTCTTTTATTTTCTTCCTCTTATTTTCTTCCTACACGTGCATGAGAGTTTGGTCATGTACATTAAGTGGTAGACTTTGTAAGGTATCCTCATCATTGTTAGAAAAAATGGCCAAAGAAGATAACCAGTCACTTTATAATGAGAATAATGAGAATAACCGAGTTAGAACACTTAGAGACCACATAAATCCTATAAGAACAAGTGCACCCTTATGCATAATTTTCCCTCCTGATGCATCTCATTTTAATTTTAAGTCAAGCATTATTCAACTTTTACCTTCTTTTCATGGCTTAGATATAGAAAATCCATACTTGCATGTGAGAGAATTTAAAGTAGTTTGTAACACCTATAATGACTTAAATTGTAGCATGAACACCATCAGATTAAAGTTTTTTCCTTTTTCATTAAAAAATAAAACTAAAATATGGCTACAAAATCTTAGGTCAGGATCCATTCATGCTTGGGATGAAATACAACAATAATTTTTAAAGAAGTTTTTTCCATCTCACAGAACAAACTCTTTCAAAAGACAAATCACCACTTTCACTCAAAAATCAAGAGAAATATTTTACCAATGTTGGGATAGGTATCTGGACTTGCTTAATACTTTCCCTCATCATAGTTTTGAAATATGGATATTGGTTTCATATTTTTATGAAAGGTTAACACCTAAAGATAGACAAATGGTGGAATTGATGTGCAATGGAACTTTTAAAAATAAAGACCCTGACGAAGCAATGAAGTACTTAGACTTGCTAGTTGAAAATGCTCAAAATTGGGACACTACAGGTATTAATGAGGCACTAGGTAAGACTCAACCTCATATATCTAGTAGAGTTATGTACAATTTTAGGGAAGAT
The DNA here is from genome assembly GCF_000495115.2 of Populus euphratica. Classification (NCBI taxonomy): domain Eukaryota; kingdom Viridiplantae; phylum Streptophyta; class Magnoliopsida; order Malpighiales; family Salicaceae; genus Populus; species Populus euphratica. The sequence goes on from NW_011500586.1 coordinate 87,949, forward strand.
CATGACCTCTAAGCCAAATTTACATCTATAGCCAGAAAAGTTGAAGCACTAGAATTAAAAAAGAATGGTCAATTAAAATCTGTTCAAGACATTGTGTTTCAAATCTGTGAAACCAATGAACATTCAATCAATGATTGTCCAACTTTTTCTTCTTTTAAGGACTGTCTCCACGAACAAGCCTATGCTTTAAATAGTTTCCAAAGGCTCAATCACAACCCATACTCGCAAACATACAACCCTGGTTGGAGAAATCATCTAAATTTCAGTTGGAAGAGTGGTAACAATAATGCACAAACTTTACACCCACCGTTTCAAGTAAACCATAATTTCTAAAATTCTCATGGATATACATGATGTAACCATATTATTCGATAGTTTCACCCATATTTACCTAATGTTTTGTCCATGTTTTATATGTAAAATGCCTTGATATTCTTTGTTTTATGTTTTAAAGGAACTTTTGGATGAAAAATGCAAAAAGGAGTAAATTGGAGATAATTGGCAGATTTGATGTTCAGTCAATGTTTTGTGCAGAGCGTGAGTTCTAGAGATCGAAATGAAGTGATTCCAGTGGCACTAAAAAGCTAACATCCATACCTTTCTGGAAATATAATGCAAGAGAAATAAAAAGAGGAAGATCATGGAAATCACATCCTTCAAAGTCAAATCTCGCATTCTGCCACTGTTGACCTTTGTCTATTCAAAATTCAATATCTGGAGCTATAGAAGTCCAATTTATGCAAACTCAATTTTTATGGATTCCTGACTCAAAGATGTCAGATGATGGAGATATGATTTTTAAAAGATGACAACTGAATTCTGCCAGCAATCAGGTTTCGTGAAGAAATGAGTCCAAATTACGTTTCGAAGCTTCTAAACCATCATCCAAGTTTTTATATCAGCAATTTAGCTCCTCTAAGTCAGAGTTTGAAGATTTCATGCAAGGCTATTTCTCCTTTTTAGGGAAAATAGTTATTGAAGTACTTAAATGTCAATTGTCAACTTAAGGGAGGACTACTTTGTAAATTAGGAACTAGGGTTTCTTAGCATATAAAAAGAAAGAGAGAGAGGAGAGAAGGGGGGCAACAGCCAGAAGTGAAGAAACACAAATTCTCTCCTCTACAAACCCAAAAAATCATGCTCTCTTCATTCTTTAAGAGTAGTTGTTCAATGGTTATGCAAGGCTAAGCTTTTTTCTTGGTTGCAAGGACACAACAAACCTTCGGATTTCAAGAACCGTGAGATTTATTCTTCCTTTTATTTTCAGTTTATATTATGAATAAGTATGGTTGTTTTCCTATGCATATTTTCTATGATTGTTGTTGATAATTGCTAGAGCGGAACTCTAAGTTATTATTGTGAACAATTTATTGCTAAGTTTGATATCAAAACCGGAGTTGTGATGTATGAACTTGTGAAGTAACTAAGCTTGATAATTGTGGCGGAACTACATTATTAAACTTAGGGAAAACACTCAAATATCTAGTTCTTAGGGCTGCCATTGAACTAAATCATTAATGCGGACATTGTGATTATTTGTTGGTTAGGGTTAATTATACGGCGGATCCGTTAATTAACCAACATTAAGAAAAGATAAAAATTCAGAATATAAATTGTAGTTTTGTTTCAAGGATCGGTTCTAATTTCCGTTGGTGGATGTGTGCTTGCAACCAAGGTTTGTTTTCTTGATAAATTTCGATTTCAATTGATTTTGTTTGCTAGTTTAATTTCTTCCATAGTTTAGATCATCACAAATCAAAACCCCCCAATTGCATAACGTATAGCATAAAAATCTGAACTAAATCTTCCTTGTGGGATCGACCCCTTGCTTGCTCTATACTATCTTGTGTGTTGTGTTTTAAGCTAGGGTAATTAATTTGTGCGACCACGACATCGCAACAATATACCTCCTTATGCTTCACCTTCTAGAAGAAATCTTTAGGAAACATTGCATGCATTCATTGAAAAGTAGGAGACAATCAACACTTAAAATGCTTAAACCATGGCAGATATAAAAGATGCTTTTGCAAAATTCACATATACTCTCAGTTTTCAAGAGAAAGGTAAGTTTCCATCTCAATCATAGCAAAATTCCAAGGGGAAATACAATGCAAATGCAAGCAGTTCCGCAAACCATCACATGGATCAAGTCAAATCAGTTATCACTCTTCGCAGTGGTAAGGTTATTGAAAAACCCACTCTTGAACCTTGTGGGAATGATGATGAGTTAATCTTTGAGGGTAAGGAAAGGTTTGAAGCTGAACATTGCAAAGAAAAGATTGATTCCTTGCCAGCACTTCTATTTCCTCATGTCATGAACAAACAAAGAAAAGTCAATCACAACTCTGAAATCTTTGAAACTTTCAAACAGGTAAGGATCAATATACCTCTGTTGGATGCTATGAAACATGTACCTTCTTATGCTAAATTTTTGAAAGATCTGTGCACTGTGAAAAGAAAAATAAATGTGAAAAAGAAAGCCTTTTTAGTTGAACAAGTGAATGCCATTCTTCAGAACGATAATGCTTTGAAATATAAAGACTCTAGTTGTCCTACAATTTTATGATTTATTGGAGAACATAAAATTGAAAGAGCTTTACTTGATCTCGAAGCTAGTGTGAATTTACTTCCATATTCAGTCTTTCAAAGTCTCAATCTAGGTGAATTAAAACCAACTTCTGTAACTCTATTACTTGTTGATATCTGTAAAAGTGCCTATAGGAATAGTTGAAGATGTGTTAGTACAAGTTGATAAATTCATTTATCTTGTGGATTTTATTGTCCTGGATACACAAACTATTGAAGCATGTAATTTAATTCCTGTTATTTTAGGACGTCCATTTCTTGCAATTTCTAACGCATTGATTAATTATAGAAATGGACTGATGAAGTTATCATTTGGAAATATAACATTGGAGATGAATATTTTCAACATTTACAAACAACCTGGAGATAATAATGATTTACAAGAAATGGATTTTATTAAAACATTAGTTTATGATCAATTTGAAACTATGTCTTGTGGAAGTAAGTTTAATGAATCTGAGAATTTGCAAATGATTTATTTTTAGGAAGAATAAAAGGCAAGTAATTGGAGACCATAATTTGAAGAGTTGCCAACACGATCAATTGAGTCTATACCTTCATGTGTTCAACCACCAAAACCTGATTTCAAGTCATTGCCATTCAATCTCAAATACTCATTTTTGGGAGAAAATGAAACTTTTCTTGTAATAATTTCTTCTAAACTTAATGCACATCATGAAGGTAAGTTATTACAAACTCTAAAAATACACAAAAATGCATTAGGATGGATCATAGCTGATATAAAAGGAATTAGTCCTTCGATTTGCACACAGGATTTATTTAGAGGAAAATGCTAAACCCTCTAGAGAAATACAACGAATGCTTAATCTTAATATGAAAAAAGTAGTGAGAAATGAAGTCATTAAGCTTCTAGATAATGAAATCATTTATCCTATTTCTGATAGCAAATGGGTAAGTCTTACCCAAGTTGTAACCAAGAAGCTTGGAGTCACTATGATAAGAAATAAGAAAAATGAGTTAATTCTAACTAGGACTGTTACTGGTTGGCGCATGTGCATTGACTATAGAAAACTTAATTCAATGACTAGAAAAGATCATTTTCCCTTACCTTTCATTGATCAAATCCTAGAAAGAGTTGCAGGTCATGAATTTTATTATTTTCTAGATGCCTATTCAGGTTATAATCAAATTCAAATTACATTGGAAGATCAAGAGAAGACTATTTTCACATGTCCATTTAGTACTTTTGCATATCGAAGGATGCCTTTTGGATTATGTAATGCACTAGCCATGTTTCAAAGATGCATGCTTACCATATTCAGTGATATGATTGAACGTTTTCTTGAAATTTTTATGGATGATTTTTCTATTTTTGGTGATTCATTTGATGATTGTTTGACTAACTTAGAAAAGGTTTTGAGCAGGTGTGAAGAGAAGAATCTTGTGCTGAATTGGGAAAAATGTCATTTTATGGTAACAAACAACATTGTACTTGGTCATATTGTTTTATCGATAGGAATTGAGGTTGACAAATCTAAAATCGAGTTAATTGCCAACTTGCCAACACCAAAATCTGTTAAAGATGTTAGATCATTCTTAGGACATGCTGGTTTTTATAGAAGGTTCATCAAAGATTTTAGTGTTATATCTAAGCCATTGTGTAGTCTTCTAACAAAGGAAAATGTTTTTGAATGGACTGAACAATGTGAAAAAGCCTTTGTTAAACTTAAAAACTTGCTTACTTGTGCTCCTGTCATTTAACCTTCTGATTGGTCATTACCTTTTGAAATAATGTGTGACACTAGTGATTATGCCGTGGGTGCTGTTTTGGGATAAAAAAAGATAAGAAACCTTATATGATTTACTATGCAAGTAAAACTTTAAACAACACTCAAATGAATTACACCACTACTGAAAAAGAATTACTTGCAGTAGTATTTGCATGTGAAAAATTTAGGTCTTATCTTGTCGGCTTGCCTGTTGTTTTTAGTGATCATGCAGTTTTGAAATATCTTCTTTCAAAAAAGAATTCTAAGGTTAGACTGGTACGATGGATTTTGTTATTTCAAGAATTTGATATCACAATCAAAGATAAGAAAGGCACCGAAAATTTTATTGTGGATCATTTTTCAAGATTGAACATAGATTCGAGATTTGACATCACACCAATCGATGACTACTTTTTTGATAAATCCTTATTTTCTATCTCTACAATACCTTGGTTTGCTAATATTATTAATTTTCTTGTTTCAGGACATTTGCCAGCTCATTGGAGTACCCAAGACAGAAAAACGTTCTTGAACAAAGTGAAGAACTTTTTTTGGGATGACCCTTATTTATTCAAATATTATCCTGATCAAATATTTTAAAGATGCATTCCCGATAATAAGGTAAGTAGTGTCATTAAATTTTGTCATTCTGAGGCATGTGGGGGCATTTTTCATCAAGAAAGACAACTGCAAAAATCTTAGAAAGTGGATTTTACTGGTCCACCATGTTCAAGGACTCATACGTATTTTTCAAGACTTGTGAAAATTATCAAAAGTTGGGATTTATTTCCAAACATCACATGATGCCTTTATATCTTATTCTTGTCATCGAGATCTTTGACTGTTGGGGTGTAGATTTCATGGGACCATTTCTTCTATCATTTGGTTTCTTGTACATGTTAGTCGTAGTAAATTATGTTTTAAAATGGATAGAGGCAATTTCAAGTCGAAACAATGATCACAAAACAATGATAAATTTTTTGAAAGAAAATATTTTAAGTCGATTTGGAATCCCTCGAGCCATGATAAGTGATGGTGAAACATATTTCTGCAACAAGTCATTTGAGTCTTTAATGAAGAAATATGGAATCACATACAAAGTTGCCACCCCTTATCACCCCCAGACAAGTGGACAAGTAGAACTTGTTAATAGGGAGATCAAACAGATCTTAGAGAAAAGAGTGAACCCTAATAGGAAAGACTGGTCTTTAAGACTTAATGATACACTTTGGGCTTATCAAACTGCTTATAAAACATCATTAGGCATGTCACCTTATAGACTACTTTATGGAAAACCTTGTCATTTGCCTGTGAAACTTGAACATAAAGCTTATTGGGCTATTAAAGCTTTCAATTCAAATCTTGATGATGCTAGTTAGCTATGGAAATTACAAATAAATGAGCTTGAGAAAATAAGAAATGATACATATGAAAATTCAAGAATTCATAAAGCAAGAATCAAAGAGTTTCATGACAAGAAAATACTGAGAAAAACATTCGATGTTGGTCAAAAAGTCTTGCTTTATAATTCTCGACTCCATTTATTTCCTGGAAACCTAAGATCAAGATGGAACGGTCCTTTTATTGGGAAACATGTGTATCCATATGGGGCCTGTGGTATCGAGAATCCAAAGAATGACAATGTTTTCAATGTAAATGGACATCGTTTGAAAGCTTACTTTGATAATTTTTCAATTGAGTATGACTTTATTGAATTGGGTGATCCTTTATATAAAGATTCATTTTTTTTTCTCTCTCACATTGATTTTGTGTTTCCTTTTGGTGTGACCTTTGTTTTGCTAGTTTTTCTTCCACCCCGGTCAAATGGCGGATAACGGTACTCCGTGACTTCAATCGGTTCTTTCAGTTTCCCATAATAACTGATATCTGTGTATATATTTGTTCAATTTTAACGTTATCAATGACGTTTTGGGCAGACAAGAGAAGATAAGGATTGTCACCAAGTCAAGAGTTGG
>NW_011500586.1:95020-120271 GCF_000495115.2 Populus euphratica
TTATTATTATTATTATTATTATTATTACTATTACTATTGTTGTTGTTGTTATTGTTGTTTTATAATTGTTGTTTATAATTTGTACAATTAACCTCCCTGTGGTTCGACCCCGGTCTTGCCGGGTTATTTATTACTTCGACACTCCTGCACTTGGGAGAAGACATCAATCTTTTCGTCGTGTCAAGTTTTTGGCGCCGTTGCCGGGGAGGTAAGTTCTTGTATAAATTATAGTATTTATTTTATTTTCTCTTTTCACTTTTCTTGTATATAACTTTGTTTCTTTTCTTTTGTTTCTTTTTATTTTGTTTTCTTCCTCCTTCTTTTGCTTTCTTCTTCTTTTTTATTTTATTCCTACACGTGCATGAGAGTGTGGTCACGTACATCAAGTGGTAGACTTTGTAGGGTATCCTCATCATTTTCAGAAAATATGGCCGAAGAAGATAATCAATCACTTCATAATGAAAATAATGAGAATAACCGTGCTAGAACACTTAGAGACCACATGAATCCCACAAGAACAAGTGCACCATCATGCATAGTTTTTCCTCCTGATGCATCTCATTTTAATTTTAAACCAGGTATTATTCAACTTTTACCTTCTTTTCATGGTTTAGAATTGGAAAATCCATACTTGCATTTAAGGGAATTTGAGGAGGTCTGCAACACATATAATAATTTAAATTGTAGCATGAACACCATCAAATTAAAGCTTTTTCCTTTTTCATTAAAAGATAAAGCTAAAACATGGCTATAGAATTTAAGACCAGGATCCATTCGTGTTTGGGATGAAATGCAACACCAGTTTTTGAAGAAGTTTTTCCCATCTCATAGAACAAACTCTTTCAAGAGACAAATCACCATTTTCACTTAAAAATCAGGAGAAATTTTTTATCAATGTTGGGATAGGTATCGAGACTTGCTTAGTACTTGCCCTCATCATGGTTTTGAAACATGGAGATTGGTTTCATATTTCTATGAAGGGTTAACACCTAGAGATAGGCAAATGGTTGAATTGATGTGCAATGGAACTTTTGAAGATAAAGATCCTGATGAAGCAATGGAGTACTTAGACTTGTTAGCTAAAAATGCTCAAAATTGGGACACCGCGGGTACTTATGAGGAACCGAGTAAAACTCAACCTCATACATCTAGTGGAGGTATGTACAACCTTAGGGAAGATCATGACCTTCAAACCAAGTTTGCATCTTTAGCTAGAAAAGTCGAGGCACTAGAATTGAAAAAGAGTGGTCAATTAAAATCTGTTGAAAACATTGTGTGTCAAATCTGTGAAACAAATGAACACTCAACCAACGAGTTGAAAACATTATGTGTCAAATATGTGAAACAAATGAGCATTCAACCAATGAGTGTCCAACCTTGCCTTCTTTTAAGGAATGTCTCCATGAACAAGCCCATGCTTTAAACAGTTTTCAAAGGGCCAACCACAACCCATACTCACAAACATACAACTCTGGTTGGAGAAATCACCCAAATTTTAGTTGAAAGAGTGAGAACAACAATGCACAAACTTCATAACCACCATTTCAAGCACACCATAATTTCCAAAATTCTCATGGATATACACCTCCTTATGCTTCACCTCCTAGAAGAAATCTTGAGGAAACATTGCATGCATTCATTGAAAAGCAAGAGACAATCAATACTCAACTTGCTCAAAACATGACATATTTTAAACATACTCTTGCAAAATTAACATTTGCTCTCAGTTTCCAAGAGAAAGGTAAGTTTCCATCTCAACCACAACAAAATCCCAAGGGGCAATACAATGCAAATGCAAGTAGTTCCGGAAGCCAACATATGGATCAAGTCAAATCAGTCACTACTCTGCGCAGTGGTAAGGTTATTGAAAAACCCACTCTTGAACCTTATGAGAAAGATGATGAGTCAATCGTTGAGGGTAAGGAAGGGGTTGAATCTGAAAATTACAAAGAAACGACTGATTCCCCACCAGCACTTCCATTTCCTCATGCAATGACCAAACAAAGAAAAGTCAATCACAACTCTGAAATCTTTGAAACTTTCAAACAGGTAAGAATCAATATACCTTTGCTGGATGCTACTAAACATGTTCCTTTCTATGCTAAATTTTTGAAAGATCTATGTATTGTGAAGAGGAAACTAAATGTGAAAAAGAAAGCCTTTTTAGCCGAACAAGTAAGTGTCATTCTTCAGAACAATAATGCTTTGAAATATAAAGACCCTGGTTATCCTACAATTTCTTGCTTTATTGGAGAGCATAAAATTGAAAGAGCCTTACTTGATCTTGGAGCTAGTGTGAATTTACTTCCATATTCAGTTTTTCAAAGTCTCAATCTAGGTGAGTTAAAACCAACTTTTATATTTCTTTTACTTGCCGATAGATCTGTAAAAGTGGCTAGAGGAATAATTAAAGATATGTTATACAAGTCGATAAATTCATTTATCCTGTGGATTTTATTGTCTTGGACACAAAACCTATTGAAGCATGTAATTCATTTCCTATTATTTTAGGACATCCGTTTCTTGCAACCTCTAACGCATTGATTAATTGTAGGAATGGACTGATGAAACTATCATTTGAAAACATGACATTGGAGATGAATAGTTTCAACATTTGCAAGCAACCTGGAGATGATAATGATTTATAAGAAGTAGATCATATTGACGAATTAGTTTATGATCAACTTGAATCTACTTTAAGTAAAAATGAGTTGGATGAATCTGAAGATTTGCAAATGATTTATTCTGAGGAAGAAATCATGGATGAAAAACGCACCGAAAATGTTGATGCGGATCTTTTGTCAAAAGTGACAACAAATTCGACATCTAACATCACACCAATCGATGATTACTTTCCTAACGAATCCTTACTTTCTCTTAGTCCAATGCCTTGGTATGATAAAAATATCAATTTTCTTGCTTTAGGAGATTTGCTAGCTGATTGGAGTACCCAAGACAAAGAAAAGTTTTTGAACGAAGTGAAGAACTTTTATTGTGATGACCTTAACTTATTCAAATATTATCCTGATCAAATATTTCAAAGATTCATTCTCGACAATGAGGTAAGTAGTGTCATTAAACTTTGTCATTTTGAAGCATGTGAGAGTTATTTTTCTTTAAAAAGATAGCTACAAAAATCTTTCAAAATGGATTTTATTGGCCCACCATGTTCAAGGACACGCATGCATTCTGTAAAACTTGTGAAAATTGTCAAAAAATTGATACTAGTTAAAAATTTTTGTTTTATAATTCTCAACTCTATGCATTCCCAAGAGAGCTAAGACCAAGATGGAGTAATCCTTATGGGGCCTGTGATATTAAGAATTCAATGAATGACAATAATTTTAAGGAAAATGGACATCGTTTGAAAACTTTTTCAAAAATAAATAAATAAATAAAGAGAGAGAGAGTGTGCGTGAGACTCTAGCTGGCCTACATATAGGTGGTATGATTGCCCTTTTTATTTCTCATCTATAAAATCCTCTCTTCCTTCCCTTCATTTCCACCCAACCCATCCATTCAACAAATATAGAAGTGTGTAGAAATGGCAAGTTCCTCAGGTCATCATATAAGAAATATTTATGTTTTCGGTGGATCTAGTCCTGGAAAAGAAAAAGAGTTTTTAGAAATATTTATGTTGTATAACAATTGGTACAACAAATGCTTGACACTTTCATAGCCCATACTGTATGGTATAACCGACACTTGAGCTATGAAAGGAACTTGATTTGTTGTTAACATAAGTTATAATCATGAATGCTTGACGAGATTTCCGAGTCTTAGCATTAATCGAATAAGATAACTAATATAATCATGTTAACAATCTATAATCAGATTGGAACCTCCTTTATGTGTGGTTTCCAATTAAATAATAAGAGTTTATACTATACTTATTTGATATACCATTAGTGGATCCTCTAACCTTGACATTTGTTATTATTATTGTTTAATCCTTACATTAACATTCTATCTCAAAGTTCTCATCATCTTTTTCTCCTCCTCCTTCTTTTTCTTTATTATTATTATTATTATTATTGTGACTATTATTATTATTATTATTATTGTTGTTGTTATTGTTGTTGTTGTTGTTGTTGTTATTGTTATTGTTATTGTTGTTGTATTATTGTTATTTATAGTTTGTACAATTAACCTCCCTGTGGTTCGACCCCGGTCTTGCCGGGTTATTTATTACTTCGACACTCCTGCACTTGGGAGAAGACATCAATCTTTTAGTCGTGTCAAAAGTCCATCTTAAGTTTATAATATACTAATCTTTTAGTCGTGTCAAATTATTACATTATTTATGTTCTTTTGTTAAAGGTAACAACTAAAGAAAAAGGATAGTATATAATTTGAAAAAAAAAGAGAAGCAAAATAGAAAAAATTAATGATAATAAATGTAATTAAATAAATAAATAAAATGGTAGATACGTTTGGTTTCATAGCCTCCCTAACCTAAGCAATTAAGCCTGAAGGGGTGTTTTAACACTTAATACCCTAAAATCAACTGACTTGGGAGCTATTGGCTTAACACTTGTTACACGGGTTGAGGAGAAAAACTTAAGGGAATCAAACATTGTACTATCTACGTATCAGTATCTGCAACCCAAGTTATTAAGCTCGAAAGAGAGTCTCAACACCCAATGCCCTAAGACTAACTGGTCTGGGAGTCATTAGCCGAAAGCTCATTATATGGGTTCAAGATGCATTATGTTTTACGTTATATGTATAAAAAAAAGGGAAAAAAAAGAAAAAAATAATAATAATCCCAACCCAAGGAAGTTAACCTTGAACATTAGAACATAATATTCTTTTCTTCTAATAAAAGCCTCATCATCTATGTTTTCATGCATTGAGCACATAAAAAAAAAGGTTTATCAATATCTTGTTTCAACAATATGAAGCAGATATATATAAATTTAATGAGAATTTGTTTACTTGGATAGAGTAATGAAAGTTAAATGATGAATGCCTTGCTTTAGGGAACTTGCAAATTGTTTTTCTATTTTTACACTTTGATTACTAGGAACTAGTAATAAGCTGGTTGAGGGGTGTGATTGGTACTTAAAAGTGTATTTTATCAAGGTTTTATATCATCATTTTGCACTTAAAGTATCAATAACTCCTTAACTAGAGCATGTTTTATAAAGACAAGTTTGATAATATAAGATACCTTTAATTTATGGTAAATACTTATTTTAAATGCAAGCATTCTCATAATTCAAAGGATTGATTATTGTGATTAACTATTGAAAGTGCAAGGACAAAGAAAAGGCTAAGTTTACGAAGAAGATGCCGATTCACTTCAAATTCAAATATTGTTCAGTAATCGAATCATATCTAAAGCTATGGATCTTGGATTTCATATTAATTTATAGGGCTGGAAAGATAAGAAATAGGCCTACAACTTTCATGGGTATGGAAAGACCTAAATTTCCAAATACTACTTAGAGTTTTACCCATAACTGGAGTTCTAAAAGTCCAAATGATCTTAAATTTTGTGGGTGGAAGGAAAAGACAATTTCCAACAACTTTCATACAGAACATTTTGCCAAATTCTGATTGCTTCAATGTCAATTTAGTCAGCCAAAGTGCTTGAGTGATGTTGTCTACCAAGTCCACTAATCAATAGTTGGCCACTACATCAATTATCAATTACCACATGAATAGTTCTAAATTTTAGCCTATAAAAGGAGACATTTTTCATTCATTTGGGCATCTTGTTTTTCATATCAAGATCATGTTCTTGCTCTCTCTCTTTATTTTTTTGTAATGCTTAAGTTTTGCTTTCATTAATCTCTTGTTCATCCTTTTCATTTCTTTTACTATACTTAGTTAACTTATATCATGTTTATGTTCTTGTATTGTTTCTTTAAGTTTTTCTTCTTCATAATGTCTAGCTAAGTTAATTATATCAAGGTGAAAAGGTTTCACTAATGGTGTTAGGATAAGTAAATAAAAACTCAATAAGGACTTCAATGCTTATCTCCTAAACAACTTACTATTAACATGTCTTATCATTTTTATCTTATTAATTCTTAATACCTTACTTATTAAATGGTTAAGATTTATGTTGTATAACACTTGGTACATCAAATACTTATCTAGATTTGTGTTGTATAATACTTGGTACATCAAATACTTGATCCTTGATAGTCTTCGGCCGACATCATTATTATGAGAGGAACTTGATTTGTTGTCAACATAAGTTAGTATCATGAATACTTGATAAAATTTATAAGTATGGTGTTATGTAAATAAGATAGTTAATATGATTATGTTGATAATTAATAAAGAGTTTATACCTTACTTATCTCTAATACTATTAGTGTATCTTCTGACCTTAACATTTGTTTTTATCATTGTATAATCTTCACATTAATTGTACATCTCAAAGTCCTCTTTAACTCATCTTCACCACCATTATCATTGTTGTTGTTGTTGTTCTTATTATTGTTGTTGTTGCTATTGTTTTTATTTATAATTTATATAGTTAACCTCTCTATGGTTTGACTCTGGTTTTACCAAGTTATTTATTACTTTGATATTTCTGTACTTGGAATAAGACATCAACTTCTTGATCGTGTCAAACTACCTGTGCATAAACATGCTTTTTCAAAAATAAATAAATAAATAAAAAGAGAGAGTGTGAGACTCCAATTGGCCTATATATAGGTGGTATGATTACCTTTTTAATTTCTCACCTATAAAATCCTCTCTTCCTTCCTTTCATTTTTACTCAACCCATACATTCAACAATTATAGAAGTGTGTAGAAATGACAAGTTTCTCAGGTCATCACATAAAAAATAGTTATGTTTTTGGTGGATCTAGTCTTGGGAAAGAAAATGAGTTTTTAGAATCAGTAAATTATCTTGGTCAGGTGCTAGCTGAGAGAAAGATTCATTTAGTGTATGGGGGAGACAGTCTTGGGTTAATGAAAGGTGTGTCAATAGCTGCATTTTTAGGAGGTAGTCAAGTTTTGGGGGTCGTCCCCAAAGCTTTAGCACAATGAGACATCATTGGAAAAACAATTGGAGAGGAACTACAAGTCTCTACAATGTCTGCTCGAATGAATGCAATGTTTAACTATGCCGATGCCTTCATTGCCTTACCAGGTGGTCTAGGCACATTGGAAGAGATCTTTCATATTTCCTCTTGGGTTCATTACACATTCACCATAAATCCATAGGTCTGTTAAATGTTAATGGTTATTATGATAAGTTATTATCTTTTCTTGATCATGCTGTGGAACAGGAATTTCTAACATCTTTTGCATGACAAATAATAATTTCTGCTGCTACTACTGAACAATTGATTGACCAACTACAATCTTTCCTCTCGTCTCACCTTGCGGTTCTTGCGAAACATAAACCAACACCAAATAGAACCAACTTGGCAGCGCAATCCAAATAGATATATGACTCAAGAAGCAATAAAAACTAGAAAACAAGCAAAACAAAAATGCAATGATAGTCTCACGAGTAACAAGCGAGTCTATCCGAAATATGAACGAAACTGAAGACTCAAATAAAAACAGAAATAAAAAATATGCAAAATCATTAAACAATGCCCAAATATGTTAGATATGATGAAAATAAACTACAAGAAACCAAATCAACAAAAAGCAAGCGAATTTCAAACGTTGACGCAAGATAGACTCGTTTACGACAAGTTAAGTCCGGATCTGGAACCTAAAGTAAATAATATCCAATTGAGTTAAAATTTTAGATATAGTGCGATATCAACCTAAATAGACAGAATATAAGGTTTGAGCAATTTATGACAAAGTTTGATATACTGACATAAAAACGTTATGAATCAGACTTGATTAGACCCAAATTTGAAACCCAAAGAAAATGATATCCAATTGACCTCAAATTTGATATGTAATGCGATTAGGACCCCAATAATTAGAATATCAAATTTGAGCTAATTCCGAGTTGATTTGATCTAATTGTCTCTTGTTTAGTTTTCTGCGGCAGAATTTAATAAACGTCTTTTTGAACAATTTTTTTTCTTTTTTTTGTTTTTGATGCTACTGATATATTTTGAACAATAATAGAATGAAGAACAATTTTTTTTCTTTTTATATGCCGTAAATTCAAGGAGAATAAGAAATTAGATACTAAGGAATTTTTGTGGAATTAACAAGAAACGAAAATTTCAGGAGGATATAACCTGATTAATGGAGCCAAGCTTTGATACCAAATGATGCGAAACTCGTGATCACATGGTCACACAACCCACACACAAAGACACCAATTCCTGGAAAGCTAAGTGAATCAAGTTTGATAGGAGTGTGACACAAATATAACTTGTACCTAGGCACTAGCACTATTGAAAATGAAAAACCCTCACCCAATGAATATTGATTCACGAACGAAAGTATAAGGATGACGCCACGAAGACAGTTATTCTTCGATAAGTCATTTTTCAGTTCATTAGAGAACCATAGAAGGGAGATTATCTCACCAACACACACACATACACACAAAGTGCGGCAACTAAGAAGTTTTATTAATCTGAATAGTCTTTCTTTACATGTTTGGTTATGCCTCTATTTATAGTGATTCTACACTTAAAGAAACCCTAATGGACCCCCCTTAGGTGGACTTATATGTAGCCCACTTACAATTGACCCAAATAAGTAATAAAAATATAAAAATCCAAAAATTATTATCTTAAATATGCTAGAATCTGATTTGTCACCATTAAGAAGTCTCAAATAGACTATAAAATCTGATCTGAAGGTAGAATGTATTCTAAAGTCTTCTTTCCTTTTGTAGCTCAGATGAATAAGGAATCCTTGTAAGAAAAGGATTCTGAAATAATTATGAATCCTTGCTACATTTGGAAACTATGTTGCAACCCATTAAACATCCTTGTAGAATTAGTATATTTCCAAAATAAGCTGCCACATTCTTTTAGGAAAAGAATTCTAGCCAAATAGGAAGTCCACAAGTCAAAAGGAAGTAAATAACAAAATTCATATAGCCTTTGTTGACCTGTATTGAGATGCCTTACCGAACTCTGATTGACCTAAAATTTTAACCCAAGGTAATAAAATATATCAGTAGACTTCACGTAAAATTTCAGCTCGATCCAATGGTCGGATTGAGAATTATAAGTGTTTCTATAAAATTGGATAGTTGCACATTTTACATCAAAATCCAAATTTGACTTTGCTTGGATCGTATCATTGGGAGTCATTAGCCAAAAGCTCGTTACATGGATTAAAGATGCATTGTGTTTTAAGTTACATGTATATATATTTAAAAAAACAAAAAAAGAAAAAGAAAAAGAAAAAAATGCCAACCCAAGGAAGTTAACCTTAAATATTAGAACAAGAATTTTGTTTTCTTCCAAGTAAGGACCCATAACTATGTGTTGATATATTGAGCACAAAAAAAAAAGGTTTATTAATATTTTGTTTAAGAAGTATTGAGTAGATATATAAATTTTATGAGAGTTTGTTTATCTTGATAGATTAATGGAAATTGAATAATCAATACCTTGCCTTGTGGAATTTATAAAATTTTTTTCTATTTTAATACTTTGATTAATAAGGACTAGAAATAAGCTAGTTGGGGGGGTGTGATTAATACTTAAAAATGCATTTTTATTAAGGTTTTATATCATTATTTTACACTTGAAGTATCAATAACTCCTTAACTAAAGCATGTTTTATAATAACATATCTAATATAAGTGACACGACTAAAAGATTGATGTCTTCTCCCAAGTGCAGGAGTGTCGAAGTAATAAATAACCCGACAAGACCGGGGTCGAACCACAGGGAGGTTAATTGTACAAATTATAAATAACAATAATACAACAACAATAATAACCACAACAATAACAATAACAATAATAATAATAGTAATAACAATAACACTTATAATAATAATAATAATAATAATAATAATAATAATAATAATAAAGAAAAAGAAGGAGAAGAAGAAGAAGAAGATGATGATGAGAACTTTGAGATGAAAAATTAACGCAAGGATTAAACAATGATAACAAACAATGTCAAGGTTAGAGGATCCACTAATGTTATGTCAAACAAGTATAGTATAAACTCTTATTATTCAATTGGAAACCACACACAAAGGAGGTTCCAATCTGATTATAGATTGTTAACATGATTACATTAGTCATCTTATTCGATTAATGTTAATACTTGTAAATCTCGTCAAGCATTCATGATTATAACTTATGTTAACAACAAATCAAGTTCCTTTCATAGCTCAAGTGTCGGTTATACCATACAGTATGGGCTATGAAAGTGTCAAGCATTTGTTGTACCAATTGTTATACAACATAAATCAAGATTAGTCATTTAACAAGCAAAGTATTAAAGAGTGAACAAGATAACAAATATAAAATATGTTAGTATCAAACATTAAAGTCCATATTAAGTTTACACTATACTTATTCTTACACCATTAGTGTAACCTTTTCACCTTGACATAATAAACTTAGCTAAACATAATAAAAGAAAGAAAAATAAATAAACAAAATAAGAACATAAATAAGAAAAGAGTTAACTAAGTAAATGAAAGGAAATGAAAGGCATAAACTTGATATTAATGAAAGTAAAGCATAAACATTACAAAAAATACAAAGAGAGAAAGCAAGAGCATGATCTTGATCTGGAAACCAAGATGCCTAAATGCATGGCAAATGCCTCCTTTTATAGGCCAAAATTGGGAACTATTGATTTGATGACTAATTGATGAGTGGGTGGCCAACTCTTGACTTGGTCACAATCCTTATCTTCTCTTGTCTGCCCAAAACGTCATTGATAAAGTCAAAACTGGAGCCACTTGAAAACATGAAAGTTGTAGACAATTGTCTCATCTTTCTTGTGCAAAAGATTCAACTCATTTCGAGTTCTAGAACTCCAGATATGGCCAAAATACTGAACAGTGCTCGGGCTGGAGGACAGCTTCGGGCTTCTTTGTTGTTGCAATAATTTGGACTTGAAAATGGCCTTTTTAGATCTTGGGCTCCATATGAAAGTTGTAGGCCTATGTCTTACCTTTCCATCCATATAAAGTATACCTAAATCTGAGATCTATAGCTCCAGATATGACCCAATTACCGAACAGTGTCTCATCTCTTTGCCCTCGCAATTTGAGTTCTTAAAGTCATCAATCAATCCTTTCATTTATGTGATATGTCTACATTTAAAATGAACATTTACCATAAATTAAAGGTATCTTAAATTATTAGATATATTATTATAAAACATGCTTTAGTTAAGGAGTTATTGATACTTCAAGTGTAAAATGATGATATAAAACCATGATAAAAATGTACTTTTAAGTACTAATCAATAAGATACCTTTAATTTATGGTAAATGTTCATTTTAATTGCAGGCCTATCATATAAATAAAAGGATTGATTGATGAATTTAAGAACTGAAATTGAAAGGACAAAGAGATGGCCAAACTTAAAAAGAGATGCTGGTGCAATCCAAATCAAAACGCTATTCAGTAATTGGGTCATATCTAGAGCTGTAGATCTCGGATTTAGGTCTACTTTAAATGGATGGAAAGGTAAGAAATAGGCCTAGAACTTTTATATGGAGCCTAAGATTTAAAAAGGTCATTTTCAAGTCTTAATTGTAGCAACAACAAAAAAAGCTGAATCTGCCCTCCAACCCGAGCACTGTTCAGTGTTTGGCCCATATCTGGAGTTCTAGAAGTCCAAATGACCTCGATGTTTTACCCTAGAAAGTTGAGACAATTTCCTACAACTTTCATGTTTCAAGTGGTTTTAATTTTGACGTTATCAATGACGTTTTGGGCAGACAAGAGAAGATAAGGATTGTCACCAAGTCAAGAGTTGGTCACCCACTCATCAATTAGTCATCAAATTAATAGTTCCCAATTTTAGCCTATAAAAGAAGACATTTTCCATGCATTTATGCATCTTGATTTCCAGATCAAGATCATGCTCTTGCTTTCTCTCTTTGTATTTTTTTGTATTGCTTATGTTTTATTTTCATCAATATCTTATTTATGCCTTTCATTTCCTTTCCTTTACTTAGTTAACTTTTATGTTATTATTTTGTTTATTTGTTTTTCTTTCTTTCATTATGTTTAGCTAAATTTATTATGTCAAGGTGAAAAGTTTACACTAATGGTGTAAGAATAAGTATAATGTAAACTCAATATGGACTTTAATGTTTGATACTAATATGTTTTGTATTTGTTATCTTGTTCACTCTTTAATACTTTGATTGTTAAATGACTAATATAGATTTATATTATATAACACTTGGTATAACATATGCTTGACACTTTCATAGCCTATATTGTATAGTATAACCGACACTTGAGCTATGAAAGTAACTTGATTTGTTGTTAACATAAGTTATAATCATGAATATCTGATGAGATTTACAAGTATTAGTATTAATTAAATAAGATGACTAATGTAATCGTGTTAACAATTTATAATCTGATTGGAACCTGGTTTGTGTGTGGTTTTTAATTAAATAATAAGAGTTTATACTATACTTGTTTGATATACCATTAGTGGATCCTCTAACCTTGACATTTATTATTATCATTGTTTAATCCTTATGTTAATCTTTTATCTTAAAGTTCTCATCAACTTCTTCTTTTTCTTCTTCTTCTTCTTCTTCTTTATAATTATTACTACTACTACTACAACAACAACAACAACTATTTTTGTTATTATTGTAATTATTGTTACTATTGTTGTTGTTATTGTATTGTTATTATCTATAATTGATACAATTAATCTCTCTGTAGAACGACTTCGGTCTTGCCGGGTTATTTATTACTTCGACACTCCTGCACTTGAGAGAAGACATCAATCTTTTAGTCGTGTCACATGACATTCATTTTTTTTGTCTTTTAATTGTTTTTAATTTATTCTTTTTCAATTTCATCATTTAATATTGGATTGGTTGAAAAATAGATTGCATTATGGTTTTTTGTTTACTTTATATAAGAATAATTGTTTCAAATAAATGTCTATTTTTAGATCAGTGTTCAATTTTTATCATATAATTAAATAAAAAAATTTATAAAAAAAATTATTGAACTTAATAAAGTTTATTACTCAGGTCACGAGGGGATTAAGGTCGATCTAATCTATTATTATCGTAATATGTTTTAACAAATTGTCATGTTGAAATTCTTTTAAAAATTAAGTTATAATTTTTTTAATCATCAAAGTTGTATTTATATTTATAAAATCGATTTATTTAAGTCGAGTTAACTTTCATATAATTTAATTAAAAATTGAGTTAGGTAATAACATATAAAACAATAAATATTCTTAAAAAAAAATTCTCATACAGTTAATTATTATTATTATTTTTTATAATAATTACTCACTTACTTTTCTAAATTGAGAAATAAAATGAATGTTTCGAGAACAAGTAATCCAATCTATTAGATCATTAAAAGAGAGAATTAATTTTGATTGATGATAAAATTGTCTCGAAGATATCTTATTGTTCATTATATAAAAATTGATTCAGGTAGATTATTTTTAATTATTTTCACAACTTTATCAAACTTTTTTATTTTTCAAACCTCTACAACTTGTTCAAAAAATATACCTTTTTTTTAATATATCCAAATTACAATAAAATTATATTTTTTTAATTAACAAGTGATTTTTTTTAATATGTCTTCATCACCAAGAAAGATAAAAAAAATTCATATAAATACATATAATTTGATCATAAAAAAATATTTTGATGTATGTAAACTATTTCAAGTATAGGCCAATTGCGCTGTATTAAAAATTACAAGAGGTTATTTAAAAACAAAATAATACTTTTATTTTTTAAAAATTAAAGTTAAAAAATGAAATTTTATATTAAATATAATATTTTTCCATCTAGAAATGTGAAAAATTAACTTTCTATTTTTTCAAAATTAAATTTAACAAACATATTTTAGGTATTCAAGTTTTTCTTTCATTGTTTTCTAAATAATGAGAAAAACATGAAATATACAATTGTTTTCTTTTATATGTAAGCAGTTTTCAACAAATTAAGATTTTTTTTTATATTTTTAGTTAGTTTTATAAATCTAATTTTTATTATGAATATAATATAAAGATTTTTTTTTAAGTTAACAATATAATATTTCAATGATAGTTTTTAATTTAAATAAAATGAAATTAATACTCTATAATGAATATAATGCAAAATATTAAGATGATTATAGTTTTGATGTTTTGTTTTTTAAATAAAAAATAGCTGCTATCTCGATGTATTTATTTTATTATAGGAAAATTCATATTTATTTTCAATAACTAAAAATATTTTCTAATTTATTATTAAAAAAGAAAAACTATAAAAGAAAAAAATTGAAAAAAAGGAAAATTATTTTATATTAATGTACATACCTTAAAAAATCCGAATCTGAACTCTGGAACAACACATTACCCTGGTCGTTGAACATTATCATTTTATCTACAGGAGAAATGCAAGCAGCTGCAATAGCAGCCATGGCAGCCCACGCAATCCTCACAGCCATTCCACCAATTCTTCACCTCCCTCTCTCTCCACTTCCTCCTAATCATTCCTCTTTCCATGGCATCTCCCTTAACCCCTCACGCCAATCTTTTTCCCTGTCTCTCGCTGCCAAGAAGCAACCACCTCTTTTTGTTGTTGCTTCTGCTACCAAGAAAGCTGTTGCTGTCCTTAAAGGCACTTCTAATGTTGAAGGCGTCATCATTTTGACCCAGGAAGCCGATGGTCTGTCACTCTTGCCTCTCTCTCTCTCTTCTTTTTAATGTTTTGTTTTGAATGTTGTTGCTGGTTGAGGTTGACTTCTTGATTCTTTGTTGGGTGATAAGAAATTAGAGAAAAGAGTAAATGGGTATGCTTGGTGTTTGTTTTTGGGAAATGGGACCGAGAAAGAATTTTTTGATTAATTGAAGTTGTTTCTTGATGGATGTGCTAACCGCATTATCATTTTTCCTTGTTAAGTTGATATTTGATGATGCTTTTTTTTTTTGTCTAATTCAGATTATAGTTGAAGTTGTTGATTCTGAAATTAGTCAGCAAGCAGGGACAATGAGGCTGGAGCTTGGAACTAGATATGCAATGTTAAAAATTCTTTGTTCCAGATATGTTGTCATTTGATTTCTGCTTTTTAAAACATAAAATTTGAAAAAAGTTATTTCAGAAATTATACATGACAAATTGATTTCAATTACCCTCTTTCTTTCTTTTTTTCACAGACTGTCTGGTTGATGGTTTAATTTTTTTAACCTGTTTTGAGGTTTGGTTTTATTCTTTGATGTTTAATTTTGAAAAGTAGTTAAAAATGTTGTTTCCGAAAGGAGTTATACTGTCTTGTCGAAGTTTTTGAATTTCAAATCTGGAAATAGGAGATGCCTGCAATCCTGACTGAGACTTGAATTAGCTAATTGACAGGGTTTTTGTTCTTTCCATCACTGAAAAGCTTGAATATTCAATTATCCCTAGTCAGATAACCACTGTGGTTTAAGTTGAGTGGAGGTTAATGTGGAGAGTCATAATAATTGGAGCCCTGACTGTGATTTACATTATTTGCATTTTGCTTTCGAATAGGTCCTACAACTGTGAATGCTCGTATCACTGGGCTTACTCCAGGGCCTCATGGATTCCACCTGGTGAATGTTCCTGGCTTCAGTTTTTATCATCTTTGGACATGGATGTACTTTACTTTCCAAATCTTAATGTCCTTTTTTTCTTTTTGAATTACCATTTTTAGCATCAATATGGTGACACAACAAATGGATGCGTGTCAACAGGTAGTACATGAAACAACTGCATTGTAAATAAACTGTTTCAGTTTTGGCTCTTGTATTGTTTCAGTTAATGCATGGATAATCCTGATTCTTTATTTGTGTTATTATAATTTCCCTTTTCAAATTCAAATAACAGGAGCACATTTTAATCCTAACAATTTGACACATGGTGCTCCTGAGGATGAAATCCGTCATGCGGGTGACCTGGGAAACATAGTTGCTAATGCTGATGGTAATATCATTCTTCATTCTTCATTTGTTTTTTATGGGCTTCCGTGACCCAATTAACTTATCCTTGTAATTTTGAAAATACAGGGGTGGCAGAGGCAATAATAGTGGATAACCAGGTAATTTTTGTGAACTGAAGCATAATATTTTATTTTTTGACAGCCATTGAGTGTACTTTTTTTCTTTGCTTATGGGTTGACACATGGTTTATGTTCTTATTTTAGACTTTTCTGCTTTATTGATATGCATTTACTCAGTTTTAGAGTTTTGAAAAAAAAAAAAAAGTGCAGATACCACTGAGTGGTCCTAACACGGTGTTCGTGAGAACGCTTGTGGTTCATGAACTCGAGGATGACCTTGGAAAGGGTAAGTTCTTATTCAGGCATCCTGGATGCAAACTTTTGCAACATTAATTTTGTTACCTGGCAAACTTAGCTGAATATAAATTATTGCTTGCGCATGTGTTTTTATTCCTTTATGTTTGTTGCAACCATGAGAAACAATATGTCTTTTGTGTGAGGAGGGAGGGCATAGGAGACAGGAGCAGACTTTTAAATGCCTGTGAACTTGTTTTTTGCTATTTTGTTACTGTTATTTGACTATGAATATAAAGTCTTAAGGAACAAAGGCATGGATCACTTTGATGACCTTTGCTTTCTTGACATTCTTAACGTTTCCTCTCCATCCTTGCTGGTTTTTGCATCTATAGGCAGGCATGAACTCAGCTCAACCACTGGGAATGCAGGTGGAAGATTGGCATGTGGTATGTATGAAGAATTTTTTCTTTTTTTCCTTAAGTGCAGCTGTTGCATTTATATAGTAGCTAGATGGTCATGACTTGGTTGATCCATTCCTTGATCAAGTTGTATTTGATTGCTAGTTAAGATTTTGAAAATTATGGTTATTGATTTCTATAGATAGACCTGCAAAACTTCTGATGGCATTCTTAACTCCACACTTGTGTATGCAATGTTCATAGCTGTGCGCACGTGCCTGTGCACACGTGCATAATGTGTAATCTCCTTATTGTTTGCCTGTTTTGTATATGATCATGTGATAAGGTTATTGACAACTTGCATTTTGGTACCGCGGTACTTTTGGGAATGATCTGAATGTAGAAATCACATGGTAGAGTAGCAGTTCATACATTAGATGCATTATGTGATTGTGATCATGTTGGAGTGCTAGATGTAAAAATTGAAAGCATAAAGCAAGGCATCTTAAACAGCTTTTAAGTTTTGCAGTCTTTGTGAGGGCCGGATTTGATGTTAATTTTTTTTCTAACTCAATTTAATATTAATTCCAGAACTAGGATTTTACTGCATGCAGGAGCTAGGTTCTTTTGACCGACTCTGTAAAAGAAAAGAATATTCTTTTTTGACCACATATCTTGATGGAATTCCTGCATTGAGTGGTATCTCCATGTCCCTGACATGATTTCTCACAAGCTCGCAATTACTATGCTGTGTATATTCCATTCCAACTCATGAAGGCATGTCACCTAAGACATGGAGGAATACATTCCTGATTGCCCGCTCTTTTCTTTCATCGTCGCACGAACAGAAAAATTTTAAAATCAGCATAGTGTGGTAAATATTAATGATACATTTTCACAGGTTCTTGTTCTGATGAGTGTTGGTTCCCTCAATACAAATTTGCAGAAATCATTTGACCATGCATTTCTGGCTTTACAAGCATTGTTACGTTGCTGAAGTCTTGTGAACACACTCTAGTCTCTTATGCCTCAAAGCACCAATTATTTGACTGATAACGATATCAGTACATTGAGCAGAACACACTTCCTTTCTGTTTTTTCTTCCATATTATTTGAGGCCTTTTCTTACAATTTCTTGTGTAACTATTTTCATTACAGCTTCCAGTCCATCTCTCTGTAAAATCTTCATTAAACACTTGAATTCTTATTTCCATCCCTTTGTGTCGTGTGTGTGCAGGAGTTGTTGGTTTGACTCCAGTATAATGGCATCTGTTGTTCGAATCATTCTGGTGTCAGCGTTTGCTGCTTGCTTTCACCACTTTCTCATATAGAGCTCACTGTTAATTTTCTCAGTGTGTAAAGTAATACTATCAGGACAGCAAGTATCCAGTCATGATCTTAGACAGGTTTGCTATCTAAATAAACTTTGCTGCCAACGCATACCTTTGTCAATGCCCAGAATTTGGTATATCAGCAATTGATTTGATCAAATTTGGATTGTTAACTTCTTTATATTCCTCAAGAACTTCATAATGTTTCTATAACGCTTATTGTAGATCATTCCAGGACAACTTTTACAACGCCATACATATGGTTAACCGGGAAAATTTCTCCAATCTCCGGCCCTTGCCTCCCTCAGGTTGAAAAGAAGTGCATAGTTGGTGGAACAGGGCATGGTTATGGTCCATGTTTAAATCTAGATGTCATGTCATCACCCGCATCATAGTTCTACTAGGGTTTGATTTCAATATGATGCAAGCGAAAGACAACAAACAAGCACAAAAATTGATGAACGAAAAAGGTTATAGACACGAAACTTAAATTTGTAGTTTTACTTTCTGAAATGAAGTCCATCTTCTTAAGAGTTATATGAAGAAAACTGACTTGTATTAGATAATAAAATTAGAATTTTAAAATATAAAGAAAAATAACATAAAATTTAAAATTAAATATAAAATCTAGAAAAATTAAATGAAATTAATAAGATTAACTCAAACAAGATTTTTGGAGCTGAATTTGAAGATTTTTGTGTAGTGAATGGACCAATAAAATGGGTTATTCATAAAATTAAGCTTTAAAAATCTCTTTAAAAAATTGAGTTTAATTCAACAATTGTGTTAGAAGTTATGATTTTTTTAAAATATTACTAGGTTTTTTTAGACCTAATCCTATTTTAGTAGTCTATAGAATAATTTTGTTGGGCCATCTCTATAGCTTGTTTTTGGTAAATTCCTATCTAATTGTAGTAAATTCCTATCTAATTGTAGCATATCCCTTTATGATTGCATCAAACCTTTTGTTTTCGCAAGTCTGGAGTGTTTGAGAGTACTTCTGCTTATTTTTTTGGGTGTTTTTGGCTTAGAAATCATTAAAATGTTGTTTTTAGTGTTTTTTTGATAGTTTTGATGTACTGAAATAAAAAATAAAAAAATTATTTTAATATATTTTCAAATAAAATACTATTTTAAAAAAATACTTTTCATCACAATTTCAAACTATAATATATTGATTAATTTAATTAAGTAATATGAATGAGATACGTGATTTGACTTATGATTTATAACATATAGTTTATTTATCCAACTCATTTTCATTTGACTTATGATTTATAACATATAGTTTATTTATCCAACTCATTTTCATTAGTAAAACCTGCTAGAAATCTTGAGAAGAATGGAACATGTGTGCTTCCTAAAATATGAAATCTTGTACTAGCATTTGATAGATGACTCAATTCTTATTAAATTCTTATGATACCATGACATGGATTAGCCCATGAATACCAAGGACTCATTATATATTTTAAATAGGTCTATCACAAGATCCAAAGCGAAGGTATTAAAAAATATTGAATGGTCTGGTTATACAAGTTTTGACCGAGGATGAACTTGAAGATCTTTTTAAGTATTAAGAAAAAGCTTTAGTGCATTTAATCCATATACAAGAGGGTCTAATCTATCTTTATTTGGAACATGAAGTTTCAACAACAAGGATACTAATTTTGTATTAGTTTCAGCTAACCTTGTTTTATGATGTTTTCATATGTTTTATGGATTCCTAACTAGTTTTGGATTTTTTTTTATCATGTGTGGGAACATTAATTATTTTCTTTAAAAATTAGTATTTATTATTTTATTTTTATTATCAGGTGAGGAGAAAAAACAACAAAAGAAACAAAAGAAAAAGAAATCCAAGTACTTAGAAAACACATATGGGGGCAAAGAAGAGCATTAAAGACAACATTTTTTCCCTTTCAAAAGAAGAATAAATACAAGGCTAAGATCATAATTCTATTCTAACTTGAAAACAAAAGGGGTGACAACATCTCCTTTAGTTCTTAGGATTATTGAATAACAATATAAGCTATAAATAAGTTTTTT
Source organism: Populus euphratica (assembly GCF_000495115.2). Lineage (NCBI taxonomy): Eukaryota > Viridiplantae > Streptophyta > Magnoliopsida > Malpighiales > Salicaceae > Populus > Populus euphratica. Next base: position 115,141 of record NW_011500586.1, read on the forward strand.
ATTATATCTAAAATGTTTTCTTTTCTTTTTCTCTTCTCATGGTAGAATAAGACTTAGACGTATAAGCTTTATTTTTATTTTGCTAGCTACTTGTTTGAGTTTAATTAATACTTTTTTTTTTAACTAGGATATAATGCCTGTTTGGATTAGGGTTCCAATTTACTAGTAAAGGTTTGAAGTTTTTTTTTAAGTGAGTCAATTCAACCTAAAAGAGTAGATTCATTAGGGTTAATTTCTCAGAACTATTTAAACACATGTAAAGTCTAAATTTTTGCACCTTTGATGAATAATACTTTTGAACTTTTCAGTTTAACATGTGAGAGAAACTAAAACTGACTTGTCAAAGATTAATTGGCTTAGTGACATCATTTGACTTTATTCTAATAGTGTTGGTGCCTTGGGGCAGGTTTCTATTTTGTCACACTCGTATTAGATCTCATTTGGTTTTACAGGATCATATCTTAATTAAGATTGTGAGTTGCATGACCATGTGATTATAAGGTTCGTATTAGTTTGTATCATAACAAGGCTTAAAAAACAGGTTATATCTTCATGAAATTTTTATTTTCCTAGTGTTCGTCAAGTTATTTTAGTGTTTACATCAATTTTCTTCTTCTTCTTTTGTTATAAGGCATACTAATAAAAAAATTAATATTTTGATTTTTTTACTGTCTCTAAACATATCAGTAGTATAAAATTAAAAAACAGAAAGCGTTATTCAAAGCTTGTTGCAATTCTAATGTAGAAACATAACTCTTAGAGAATCCTAAGCAAACCATCTCATAATTAATTACAATTTCATATATTGCTTATTGTGGGTGAAATCACATTACATATTAAATTTGACCTTATTTTAATATCGGTTGTTTGAGGTTTCAATTCAAGGTTTAAATACCTAAGTATAAGAGAACAATCTAGAAACTAAGATCTGTAGATTTTTGGGTATTAGGATAATACATATTGAATTTTAGGTTATTCCAAACATTATTCAAAGCTTGTTGTAATTTTGCCGCAAAAACACAACTCTTAGAGAACCCTAAGCAAACCATCTCATAATTAATTACAATTTCATATACTTCTTACTATGAGTGAAATCACACTACATATTAAATTTGGCCTTATTTTGATATTGGTTGCTTGAGGTTTCGATTCAAGGTTTAAATACCTAGGTATAAGAGAACAATATATAAATTGAGATCCGTAGATTTTTAGGTATTAGGATAATATATATTGAATTTTTGGTCATTCCAAAATTGTTAGGTATGTGTTTCAATTCTAGTGCTATAAAATTGTGTAACAATCAAATTTACGTCAAGTTTCAAAATGTGTTTGTCTACTATTTGTTTCAACCAAATCATTTTTTTATATTATATTTGGGTTATTTAGGGTCAAATAAGTATCTTCATTAATTTTCAAATCTGTTTTATTTTGCATCTTCGTTTCACCCACAATTCATACGAATTTGCATTGCTCTTCGTGAAATCATTATCTTAGTTTTGTTTTGCTTGTTTTTAGTATATTTATTGATTCTTGAGTCTATATTCATAATTTCATTACGTTGCGAAAGTCTTTGACTTTGATTGGCTAGATTTTTAGTTTTGAAAGAACCGAAAAAAAGCAAGTTGTGAGGTAAAAGGCATAGTGAGTTTATTATAGTGAAAAACCTTGATTTTGTGTGAAACATGAGAGGTGTAAGGAAATATTTTGTGCTACTTACCAAATTTTTGCAAATTTCAAAGGGTGTTCGAAAACAACAAATCAACAACACCAAACACCAAATTCTCTTTCCAAATGTGAGTTATAGGCTAACAAATTGAACTCTTAACTAAGGTGACCAGAGAGTTTAAGGTTGAAATGGAATCAATGAAGCAACATATTAGTAATGTTTGAAAGGCTATATGAAATGATAGAGTCGATTTTGATGAGTTTGTTGATGATAACGCTGATAAGGGTGGTGATGACTATAAGTTTGCATCCATGGGCTAAGGAAATAGGTTTGGGCTGAATAGAGCAAGAATGAATGTAAGTTTTGAACATGGTGGGGTTTTTGATTTGAGAGAGAATTCTTGAGATTTTAGGCATCATGACGATTCAAATGTAACAAGCGTGTCGAAAGCTATTTTGGTAATAGGACCTTAGTAGAGTTATTATGTGGAAGTGCTAGTGTAGGACAATCCAATTTTAGTTTTTTTTTTTTATATAGTTTACACACTTTTGTATTACCTTTTCTTGCTGCCGTATTTATGTTAATGCATTTTCCAATGATATGTAAACAAGGTATTTTGGGTCCTTTATAACTTTATTCCTTTTATTCTACTGTGCTTAGGCATGAGTAGACTGTTTTCCTTATTTGTATTCAATGCATTTTCTTGTTTAAGATAAAAGGTCTCCCCTCATAACATGCCTTATTTGATAGTTATTCCAAGAGTTTATGAGTAGGAAGAGGTTTAGGAAGTTTTCAAGCAAGAAAGGCAAGTCTTGGCTACGATAGGGCTATGATTCCCATAGAGAAAGAAGAGTTTACAGCTACCGGCACCGACTCGAACTAATAAGAGCTACCTCACCACTACCTACTAGTGCCTTCCTGGTCTGGATCCTGTTGCCGAAGCTCATAATTCCGGCTTTCTGCACGAGATCCTTGTAGGTCTCTGACCCTTCTATTCTAGGTTTGAAGGAAAGCAGCGGGTTGTGTTCCGGGGGATAAAAGGGTCCCATTCTCTGACTTGCTAATCAGAAGAACTCCTACTCCTACTTGCACGTGTCATGGGCACACCCCTACCTCACACAGGATGGAGCTCGAATCCCATCGTTTTCCAAGAGACCCGAACCTAATCTCGAAAAGCTCTGGGCATGCCGGCACGGGTTATTTCCACAAATGGGACTGGTTATCCTACGTTCTATTGAGTGGGGACTTCACAACTCGCTGGTTGATCATCATTGGGAGGTTTCTCCAGACACAGAGGCTAGGAACATTCTTCTCTTAACAGATGAAAGGGGGAAACTTGGATCTTCTTAATAAGAAAGAAAGAAGTGATTCTCTTTTGACGGCCTCTGCCTTCTCCAATCCTGAAGCTGTAGGCTAGGGTTTGATGACAAGTGAATTTCCCGCTGTTTTGGTCTTGGAGCTTGGATGAGGACCCTTGCTTTAGTCAAGCCAGGCTTTCCCATTCCATTTCATTCATTAGTGATCTCTGGACCATGCCCGGGAAAGAAGAGTAGGACCCAAAGATCTCAGTTTGCCCTAGAAGTAGCTGCTACCGAAGTTCTAGTTGTCTGAGTTCCCGCTTCCTGAGTTGGAGTTGAGGGCGAAAGAAGCTCGTACTCTTTCTCAGTTCCCGGGGATACTAGGTCTTTTTCTTAGGCAGAGCTCTCTCTGTCTTTCGTACTTCCAGCTTCCATAACTAGTTATTTGCGGAGCTTTCTTCTTTCTATTTCAACTGGGATGTTCTACCTTCTTACAGGAGCAGAGGGTAAGGAAGGCTGCCTCAATGGCCCTTTTTTCGAAGTTTTTAAAATGCGGAAGTCAGAAGAGCACCTAGAGAAAAAGTAGAAGAGAGGCCTCTTCTCAGCAGCAAGGCAGGAATCTCTCTTTAAACAACAGCCCTTTCGGTTAAGAGGTCTGGAACAGGAAAGAAGGAAGACGTCTTTGAGTTAGTAAGTTGGTAATCCAGTCTTTTCTTCTTCCTTTAACAGAAGTAACTCTGTCTATCTACAAGGTGGTATTAGACCTCTCTCTCCTTTTCTTGAATAAGTCAGTCTTTCGATCTTCTAAGAGATCAAGAAGACGTAGGAGAGAGAGCTTCCACCATATAGAGGAAATCCACATCTCGACCAGGAGATAGAGCTCATCTACTACACCTTTCTAATAAAGAAAAAATATCATTTCTTTTCAGCCTCTCTGGAAAGAAGATCCCAATAGCCGGGCTCAATCAGGAATGAAGTTAGTTGACATCTTTCAAGGTCCTAGTTCATTCTCTGAATGAGGGAGAGAGATCACTATCTCTAGGGTAAGGCAAGGGGAGGCTGAGCGGAAATCAATCATTCTGAATATTCACACGGGAAACATCTCTTTCTGTCTTTTCTACTTCTCTTTCTGTGGTCTTTATCTAAAGGAATGGCGAAACAAACCCTAGCCGGGGGTACATCGGCATAGGAATACGAAGTTGTCTTATGGTACTACTCTCTCCTCGAGATCGAAGCTCTATGCTGCCGTACGTGCGGTTAACCACGATTAATGGTATTTCTTCTTTTCATATGATGTCATATGAAGTATACTTTTGTGAGGGTAGAAAGTACCCTTCAACGACCTGGGAACCACGCAAAATGGAATGACTCTTATATAACCTATAACCCCAACATTTATAAAAAAAGGCATTTTTCGGGGAATAGCCCTCTTCGAATCATAACTTAGAACACACTAATTGGAATTACTTAAGAGACATGCTAATAGAAGAGCACCACCGAACACTGTGGATCCCACACCCTTATAAACCTCAGACTGCATGTTTTTCCTCCCAATGCATCTCATTTTAATTTTAAACCAGGTATTATTCAACGTTTACCTTCTTTTCATGGCTTAGAATTGGAAAATCCATACTTGCATTGAAGGGAATTTGAAGAGGTCTGCAACACATATAATAATTTAAATTGTAGCATGAACACCATCAGATTAAAGCTTTTCCCTTTTTCATTAAAAGATAAAGCTAAAACATGGCTACAAAATTTAAGACCATGATCCATTCGTGCTTGGGATGAAATGCAACAACAATTTTTAAAGAAGTTTTTCCCATCTCATAGAACAAACTCTTTCAAAAGACAAATCACCACTTTCACTCAATAACCAGGAGAAACATTTTACCAATGTTGGGATAGGTATCGAGACTTGCTTAGTACTTGCCCTCATCATGGTTTTGAAACATGGAGATTGGTGTCACATTTCTATGAAGGGTTAACACTTAAAGATAGGCAAATGGTTGAATTGATGTGCAATGGAACTTTTGAAGATAAAGACCCTGATGAAGCAATGGAGTACTTAGACTTGTTAACTGAAAATGCTCAAAATTGGGACACTGCGGGTACTTGTGAGGCACCGAGTAAAACTCAACCTCATACATCTAGTGGAGGCATGTAC
>NW_011507036.1:0-1544 GCF_000495115.2 Populus euphratica
AGATCCACCGAAAACACAAATATTTCTTATTTGATGACCTGAGGAACTTGCCATTTCTACACACTTCTATATTTGTTGAATGTATGGGTTGAGTAGAAATGAAAGGAAGGAAAAGAGGGTTTTATAGATGAGAAAGTAGAAAGGCAATCATAACATCTATATGTAGGCCAGCTGGAGTCTCACACACTCTCTCTCTTTTTATTTATTTATTTATTTACTTTTGAAAAAAAAACATGTGTATGTACAGGTAGTTGTGATTGTGGCTCACATCTTCCCTTGGTTTTACGTCCAAGAACGGCTTAAACGCCCTCTATGGGTCGGGGATAGGCTTCCCATCCAGTTTTCTTAAAAACTGGCAAACAGGGCCTTTTTTAGTCAGATTCCCAAGACTAAGTCGATCATGTTCTTTATGAAATAGAGGCCATAAATCATGAATTGCACGATGCACATCTCCACTAGGATGCGTCTCAAGAGTCAATAGAAGATTATCTAAAGACTCCTTACTCAGGCCATCCTTAATGAATTGTATTTTATCTTCACGGTTTATAGATACCATTCCTAAAGAACGACATTGTGTATTACAAGTCCATCTAGCACATCGATGACAGACATCCAGTCGTTTTGCACGACGCTTCTTTGCAAAAGTGCTTTTACCTGTTCCAGGCATGTGTGAAATGAAGTTAGAGGACTCACCTGATAATCGGACCTTTGCTTCAATCAACCAGCGAATATCTTCAGGAATTCCATGATTCATTAACAATCTCAATCTTACACATCTAGCATGGTAAATTTTTGTAATCGCATTCTGAGGCAGAGCGGGAAAATACTTTTTCAATTTTTCAAGATTAGTGTCCATTTTCAAATGAGAATTGGAAGAGAGATTCAAAGAATTGCACAGATATATACACAGATATCAGTAATTGTGGGAAACTGAAAGAACCGACTTAAGTCACGGAGTACCGTTATCCGCCATTTGACCGGGGTGAGAGAAACTAGCAAAAATCACTCAAAAAGAAACATAAAAAAAAAGAAAATGTGAGAAAAACAAAATAATCAACCTTTATCCAAAAACAATGTGAGAAAAAAATAATCAACCTTTATCTACAAAATCATTCAAACCAGTTGATTCGTTTTCATTAAGAAAATTATCAAAGTGAGCTTTCAAACGATGTCCATTTTCCTTAATATCATTGTCATTCATTGAATTCTCAATATCACAAGCCCCATAAGGATTGCTCCATCTTGATCTTAGCTCTCTAGGGATTGCATAGAGTTAAGAATCATAAAACAAAACTTTTTGACCAGTATCAATCTTTTGACAATTTTCACAAGTTTTGCAGAATGCATGCGTGTCCTTGAACATGGTGGGCCAATAAAATCTATTTTGAAAGATTTTTGCAATTGTCTTTTTTGACGAGAAACAACTTCCACATGCTTCAGAATGACAAAGTCTAATGACACTACTTACCTTATTTTCGGGAATGAATCTTTGAAAGATTTGATCAGGACAATATTTGAATAAGTTAGGGTCATCACAATAAAAA
>NW_011506997.1:0-1580 GCF_000495115.2 Populus euphratica
AAATCCGAAACTGAACCGAAACCGGGTCAAACCGACCAGTTTCGATTCGGTTCGGTTGGGTTTTTTTAGGGGAAAAACCGGTTCAAATCGGTTTGGCTCGGTTTTTCTGGTTTTTCTCGGTTTTGGCTCGGTTTTTCCGGTTTGACTCGGTTTTGACTCGGTTTTTTTTTCGGTTCAGTTCAGTTCGATTTTTTGGTTTTTTGGTTATAAAACCGAAACCGAACCGAACCGGCTGGTTTTTTCAAAATTTTAATCGATTTAATCAGTTTTTTTTCGGTTTTTTCAATTATTTTTTTTCTGTTTTTTTTCTCGATTTAATTGGTTTTTTGGTTTTTTGGCTCACCCCTAGACAGAATCTGGGGACATATCTGTCTTCTTTCGTGTTTTTTTTTTACCAAACGTTCTGACACCATATATATGCCCACTGCCGCCATGTTTAGGTGTTTTCATAAATATATAATATAAATAAAAACATATTGTATAAAAAAATATTTTTATAATTCATAATATTTTCAAAAAAAAAATTAAATTATAAAGCTAAATTTTAAATTAATTTAATATTAAAAAATATAAAAAAGATATAATTTTAAAAAGATATAAACAAATTATATAAAAAAATACTGCAACAATTTATAGTATTTTGTAAGAAAATATATTATTATAATTTTTAACCAACTTAATATTAAAAAAAAATCAATAAAAATAATTAAAAAATTAAAAAGAAAAAAAACTATACAGAAAAATATTGTAGCAATCTATAATATTTCATAGGAAATTTTATAGTTATAATTTTCAACCATCTTCATATTAAAAACAATAAAATTGATAAAAATAATTTTTAAAAAATTATAACAAAAAAACCATATAGAGAAACACTTTAGTAATTAATGGTGTTTAAAAAAATATATAAAATTAAATTTTTAACTAGTTTAGTATGAAAAAAGTAAATTCAACAAGATAATTTAAAAAAAATCTATAAAAAAATATATAGAGAAACACTGCAGCAAAAAAAATTACGTGAAGAAATACTGTAGCAATTCATAATGTATTTTTTAATAAAAAAACTACAAAACTAAATTATCAACTAGCTTAATATGAAAAAAATTAAAATCGACAAAGATAATTATAAAAAAATACAAAGAAAAAAACTATATGAAAAAACACTGTAGCAATCAATAATATTTCAAAGAAAAAATATAAAGTTAAATTCTTAATCGATTTAATATTAAAAAAAAATCCACAAAAATAATTATGACAAAAACATAAAAAAGAGACATTTTTGAGAGAAAAACATGCGAGGAAACCTAAAGTTAAAGACTAAACTAGTTTAATATTAAAAAAAAAATTATCAATTAATTTAATATTTTAAAAAAATTAACAGAAGGAATTTTAAAAATAAAACATGTGAAAAAATATTGTAGTAAAATAAAAATTATGTAAGGAAAATATTGTAACAATGTACAATATTTTTATATAAAAAACTATAAAACTAAATTATCAATCAACTCAATATAAAAAAAAGGACATTTTAGAAAAAAAAAATTATAAAAAAAATCATATAAAAATCATTATAATAATTC
>NW_011506996.1:0-1580 GCF_000495115.2 Populus euphratica
ACCATTTGAAAAAAAAATTCATAAGGAACCAAGTTATTCTCAATTACAGGTTTTTGGTTGTCAATACTTTGTATCCACATATCCAACTCGTCCTAACAAATTTGATCCTAAGTAACAAAGTGTATTTTTCTTGGCTACCCATGACAAAAAAAAAAAGGATAATGTTTATAACTTGATAACTAAGAAAATTCTTATTTCAAAGGATGTGATTTTCTTTGAAGTGTGTTTCCTTTTAAAATAAATTCTAATTCTCGTTATTTTCCTAATTCACCACATTTCAATTTCCCTCCAATTTAGGAAAGTGCAAAAAGGATTGGTTAAACCAGAGCATATACAAACCAAGTAGAAACCATCAAATATATTCACAAAGCCACTAAGTTCAAACTAGTTCTCTATATTATAGGGCAAGTTAAGAGTGATCAATATACACTGTAACTTGAGGGGGAGTATTGAAGGAAAGAATCCCAAGTAATTAGGTGATATAATGTAATTAATAGGATTGAACAATTTACCAAAGTTAATCCTAGAATAATTCCTAGAATGGTGGATCAAATTGTATGTAAAATATATATATATATATATATATATATATATATATATATATATATATCTTTATAATATTCAATACAAAATATATAAAAAACATTCACATCATCATTTTGTTAAATTATAGACACTTTTGCCACCTAAAACAATCATTTATTCATCTCCTTCTCATCATAACATTCATCCAAAAAAGATTTGAGCAATAAAACAACAGCCCTCTCTTCACCGACAACACCAATCCTTTACCCAACCATTAACCCCAGCCCCTCAGTGTCATGTGCTTCTTTCATTGTCAAGAGATTAACATCAACAAAAATAAAAGACATCAATAACTTAATCACTCAATCCAACACACCACTAGTATCTAACAACAGCAAGAAAGTAATCCAACACTGCCAACAACTGAAACCAGCAACCCTTTTTCCTTTTGATTAACTTGTTAGCTTTTCACAACGACAAAGACAAGGATACACAACCTTACTGTAAAAGAAACCAGTAAAGAAAGAGAGCTAAAAGAAGAAGAAAGAGAAGGTTGAGGCTTGATGTGCCTCGATCTCCTTCTTTAAAGAGCATGGAGGAACACAACCGATAAAGAATTGGAAAGGTGAAAGAGTTGTTTTAAATCCTATAAATTTTTCCCTTCAATCAATGATGGCGCATGGATCCATACTCTACTAGTGGTAGAGAATTTTGTTTATATATTAATTGAATTGGCTCTTTAAAAAAAAACAACAAAAAAATCTTTCTTTTCAAATACAATTTTTATTTTAATTTTCATAAGACCAAATCTTTTAAAAATAAAAAAATTATATTATATTTTCATATAAAAATTCAAAAATGTATATTTGTATATATTTTGAGACTTAATAATCAGTTTGTTAAAGATTCAAGAATTTAGCCTATAGTTTAAAAAATATTAAAAATGATTTTGTTTTTTGTTAGTATATGAGATTATGAACTTATACATAATACATATTCTTAATATTAAATAAAATGTTATTTTTATTTATTTTTTATGTTGGCATTAGAATGGT
>NW_011506990.1:0-1586 GCF_000495115.2 Populus euphratica
GATTTTATCAATGTCACCTAAAAACCATAGGTCATGATTTTACCATGCTCAAGATTACTTTTTCTACTCATCCATCATTCTATATATTTTAACCTTACCATTATGCATTGACACCAATTATTACTTCTTCTTTTTATTTATAGCAAGGGTAGTGTAATACAAAGATTAGTCAAATCTAGAGATACTGCACATTTTGCTTTAATCATTACTGAGGGTGACTATTATGAGGTTAAAAACTTTTACACCTTTGAAAATCGATAGATGAATACTATTGTTAGCCATGAAGCTGTTATTGATCTTAAGTCTGATACCAAAGTCACTTGGCTCGATTCTCTCCCACTTTCCATTCCACGATATTACTTTAATTTCACTGATTTCGCACATGTCCTTAACAAAGAAAAAGAATCATGACTTCTCATAGGTATTTTTCATTGTTACCTTGTTGTAGCTAACATAATTATTCAATGAGTTATGTAGATGTTCTTGGTAGACTAAAAGCAATACAACCGATTGAGAAGATTTTGGTTTGAGGGCAAACACTTGAGGACAAGAGGGAGTTCATTCTTGAAAATATATAGTTGATAATAATTTAAAATTATTTATTATATTTAGTTCCTCTTTGCATTAATTTAATATACTTATATTTCATTTAGAGGCGAGGAGCTTCATGTTATTTTATGAGGTAACATTGCTCGATGATTTGACGAGGCTTTTTTGGCAAAACAAGATTCTCCAGCCATCATTGCTTTTATTGGTTTTCATGTCTTTGAATTTAGGGGTATACTTGATTCTATGATAAAAGCTACCATGATTCCATTTTCCTAACTTTTCAATTAAAATTTTGTAACCTTCTAACATTAAATATACACTAGTAAAGATGTATTTGTTGCATTCTTTATCGTATTTGTAAATCTGATTAGCACCATAGCTTTACTTCAGCAATTGACCAATAAATATGTATTTGTTGCATTCTTTATAGTTTTGGCATTCTTTATAGTTTTGCTTTTCATGTCTTTAAATTTAAAAAATATATTTTTATTAAGGTTTTATATCATCATTTTGCACTTAAAGTATCAATAACTCCTTAACTAGAGCATGTTTGTTAATAACATGTATAATAATATAAGATACTTTCAATTTATGATAAATATTCATCTTAAATGTAGGTTTATTTTACCACATAAATCAAAAGATTAATTGATAAGTTTAACTACTAAAATTGAGAAGACAAGGAGAGGACTAAGCTTATAAAAGAGACGCCAGTTTAGTCAAAATTGGAACATCATTTGGTTATTGGATCATAAGTAAAGTTGTAGAACTTGGATTTAGGTCTAGTTTATATGTATGAAAAGCTAAGACATAAGCTTAAAACTTTCATGAAGAGTCCAAGATTCAAACAAATCGTTTTTAAGTTCAAATTGTAGTAATAACAGATAAGTTGGAATCTATTCTATAGCCCAGATACTGTTAATGTTCAATCCATATCTTGAGTTCTAGAAATCCAAGTACACCGATTCTTATTTTATTGGAAAGTTGAGATAACTTTCTAAAACTTTTATGAAAACTATCGGTTCAAATTCTAATGT
>NW_011506998.1:0-1579 GCF_000495115.2 Populus euphratica
AAATTGTACTTGCTAAAAATAGTTGCAAAGTTCTGCTGAAGGTGGGTACCAGACTTGGCCAAATTTAGCTTAACTGAACTGCTTGGCCTAAAATTGATGGACAATAGCTACTTTCAATAAAATTGCAGAGGAATAATTTCTGTTCCAGCCTTTTCTTTGACAGCCTCAGATTAGTTGCATTTCTCAAAGTTATCTAATTTTTTCTTGATGTCACAATTTCCAAATCCATTAACTGAGTCTCCTGCAACATATGTTTTGGTTCCTGCAAATTCCATACAAGGTCTCTCCGTCTCTTGAACATTTTGGTTCCTTCCTTATCTTCAATCACCATCGAGAATTGCATCAGATTCAACGTGTGATGTTGGTCTGTCAATGCTGATTAGGCCAAGGTAACCACCCTTTTTGTGTTTCTTAAAGGAAGCTTGCATGGTATTAGATTTCTTAAGAAAGTTGATTGGTATCTGTTTTGAGGACATATGACCGATGTTAATATGATGTTTTTCTGTGTTTTGCAGGTAGTTTTCCAATTTATGTGCATTGGAACAATCATTAATTGCTGCAGGGGAACTGCTTTTGGTGTTTGATCCTTTTATCAAGATTGAAATGTCAGCCTGTTCCATCACAGCATCTGCAAGCTCAAGGCCTAATTTGTCGAAATAGAAGGCATTCGTTACGTTTTACATTATGTTTGCTCATCTTCCAGGAGCTGAGCCAACTAACTATACAAAACCATCATCCACGGAGAAAGAAACCGAGGAGCAGACAACAAACAAATCTCCTCAAATCTCTGTCACCTACATCTACACGGTGGAGGTAGCAGAATTGCTCAGCAATGTAACAGTTACATGGAACAAAAATGTTATGAACTGTTCTCTTAGCATTAGTGTAGAAAACCCTTTGGATGAAAGTCATTACACTTGCAAGATTGATATAAAGACTTGGCAGTTTTGGGGGAAAAAAGGTCTAAAATCTTTTGAAGTAGATGGAAAAAGAGTAGATGTTTACTGGGATTTTCGACAAGCGAAATTCTCAAACCATGCTGAGCCCTTATCAGATTACTATGTTGCTTTGGTCTACAATGAAGAGGTGGTTTTAATGCTTGGAGATATGAAGATGGATGCTTTCAAGAGAACCAAAAAGAGACCATCATTGACAGAACCTATATTGCTGTGCAAGAAAGAAAATGTGTATGGGAAGCGATCATTTTGTGCCAAGGCAGTGTTCCAAAAAGACAAGACAGAACATGACCTCGTCATTGAATTTTCTTTGTCAGGACTAGGTGATCCTGAAATGGGGATTACCATAGACGGATTCGAGGTGATTCGAGTAATGAATTTGAATTGGAGATTTAGAGGCAATGAGAATATGAAAGTGGATGATGTTGGGGTACAGATTTTTTGGGATGTTCATGATTGGTTGTTTACTGGCTCTAGCACAAGTCATGGACTGTTCATCCTGAAGCCAGCAGCAGAAGAAGGTGGGGATGATAAAGTTGGAGATGGTAGACATTGCAGAGGCAATGATGGAGGCATGTATGATTCACCAAAGGAAAGGTCTTCTTCAACACCAGGGTTTTTCC
>NW_011506999.1:0-1578 GCF_000495115.2 Populus euphratica
TTGGACCATGCAAAATGGGTTGCACGTGTAAGTCTACTTATGACTTTTATATATAACTCATATTTATGTAATTTTATTGATTTTTAGGTAATAAAAAATTATCATCATCATAAATTGATGACTCAACATCCTCATATTCTTTCTTTCATTGTGGATGCTGATTTTTAGAAGATCACTTACCTCCAACATATCAAGATTGATCATGGATTACTTAACATGTTGGTTAAGAAATAAAGGTGTGAGACCTGCATATTCTAAATATATGTTAAGAAAACAACACCTACACCTTAAGATATTGCTCTATTACTTGGATTGCCCATAAATGATGCTTATATGATCACTAGAAAAGTATATAACAAGTATGAGATAAATTGAAATCTATCATGACTAATATCTAATGATGTCACTATTAAAAAAAATCACAACAAATTTAAATAGCTGAAAGAGAATTTTAAAGGCCCACCTTTAAATGACACAATGGATGAGATGTTGATTAGATATGCTAGAGCATACTTGATGCACATTTGTTGGCAACATATTATTCATATATTTGATTGACATTGTAGTGTGAGTCATGTTTTTTACTACACCTAGAGGATTTTGAGTGAATTCCAGGATATAGTTAAGGTTTGGTAGTGCTTGTCTATCTTTATTGCCAACCATGCCATGGATTCATGTCTAGCTGGAAATAAGTTAGGAGTTATTCACTACTTTTACAAGTATAATTATTTTAAATATTTTTATTTATCCAATATCATTAAATGATAGCAATACATTAAAAAATATTCATTAATAATTTGCATGTAAAAGCACATAGTTATGGTTGTAACATTAGCATGTTAGTTATCAAAAGGTTTGAGAGGATAAATAGTAGACATAAATATAAGGACATCACTCTTAGCAAGGGCTTAGTGATACAAATTCTTAATAAAATTTTCATTAACACATACAATACATCGCTTGTAAAATTATAATAGATATGTGGATAATCATATTAGGGAGTGTGGGCTTAGAAGGTTTCTTGAAAATCCAACACACATGCAATCATTTTAATACAACAAGTTAGATTCATAGAAGCTTCACTTGATGTAAGCTAAGACATTTATTTTATTTATTTTTATATTGTTTTTTTTTTCAAATTAAGTTATTTTGTAATATATGAATTTTATATTTTAATTGGTTACATGAAGATAAGGATGTGACTTACATCTCCAATTTACATCCAAAACAATTATATATGGAGATTAGTGGTCTTAAAACACTACTTTGTAATTATTAAGCTATATTACTTTAATAGTGTAATAAGAATTGTATCAACATACCTTGAATTATATTGATTTTATTAATGAGTTACATGATATCAATCATTAAGGTAGAAGTGATGATAATTGGTTGATAACGTATATTAATTATATTAACCAATGACATGTAAAGAGAGTGCAGATATCTGAGAAGCAACATCCTACTATTAATGTAAATAATATAAATCCTTACATCAAAATATAAATATATTGATATACGTGAGTGTTTTTTTGTTTTTTTTTGTTAGTGTGTGTATATATATTATACTAACAAAAA
>NW_011507000.1:0-1577 GCF_000495115.2 Populus euphratica
CTCCTTACTCAAGCCATCCTTAATGAATTGTATTTTATCTTCACGGTTTATAGATACCATTCCTAAAGAATGACATTGTGTATTACAACTCCATCTAGCACATCGATGACAGACTTTCAGTCGTTTTGCACGACGCGTCTTTGCAAAACTGCTTTTACCTGTTCCAGGCATGTGTGAAATGAAGGAGTTAGAGGACTCACCTGATAATCGGACCTTTGTTTAAAATCAACCATTGAATATCTTTAGGAATTCCATAATTCATTAACAATCTCAATCTTGCACATCTAGCACGGTAAATTTTTGTAATCGCATTCTGAGGCAGAGCGGGAAAATACTTTTTCAATTTTTCAAGATTAGTGTCCATTTTCAAATGAGAATTGGAAGAGAGATTCAAAGAATTGCACAAATATATACACAAATATCAGTTATTGTGGGACATAGAATTGCACAAATATATACATAAATATCAGTTATTATGGGAAACTAAAAGAACCGACTTAAGTCACGGAGTACCGTTGTCCACCATTTGACCGGGGTGAGAGAAACTAGCAAAAATCACTCAAAAAGAAACACAAAAACAATGTAAGAAAAACAAAATAATCAACCTTTATCTACAAGATCATTCAAACCAGCTAATTTAGTTTCACTAGGAAAATTATCAAAGTAAGCTTTCAAACGATGTCCATTTTCCTGAAAATCATTGTCATTCATTGAATTCTCAATATCACAAGCCCTATAAGGATTGCTCCATCTTAATCTTAGCTCTTTAGGGAATGCATAGAGTTGAGAATCATAAAACAAAACTTTTTTACCAGTATCAACTTTTTGACAATTTTCACAAGTTTTGCAGAATGCATGTGTGTCCTTTAACATGGTCGGCCAATAAAATCCATTTTGAAAGATTTTTGCAGCTGTCTTTTTTGACAAGAAATAACTTCCACATACTTTAGAATGACAAAGTTTAATGAAACTACTTACCTCATTGTCGGGAATGAATTTTTGAAATATTTGATCAGGACAATAATTCAATAAGTTAGGGTCATCACAATAAAAATTCTTCACTTCGTTCAAAAACGTTTCTTTGTCTTAAGTACTCCAATCAGCTGGCAAATCTCCTAAAGTAAGAAAATTGATATTTTTATCATACCAAGGCACTGGACTAAAAGAAAGTAAGGATCCGTTAGGAAACTAATCATCGATTGATGTGGTGTCAAATGTCGAATCTGTTGTCACTATTGACAAAAGATTCGCATCAACATTTTTTGTGCTTGTTTCATTTGTGATTTCTTCCTCAAAAAAAAATCATTTGCAAATCTTCAAATTCATCCAATTCATTTTTACTTAAAGTAGATTCAAGTTGATCATAAACTAATTCATCAATATGATCTACTTCTTGTAAATCATTATCATCTCCAGGTTGCTTGCAAATGTTGAAAATATTCATCTCCAATGTCATGTTTCCAAATGATAGCTTCCTGTAAATGTTCAAAATATTCATCTCCAATGTCATGTTTCCAAATGATAGCTTCATCAGTCCATTCCTACAATTAATCAATGCTTAAAGGTTCTGTGTCCAA
>NW_011507004.1:0-349 GCF_000495115.2 Populus euphratica
TTAAAGTGTGTGTGTGAAAATTAAGGTTTAAGAATATATGTTAAATGAGTATATGAGCAGAATTAAGTGATAACAATGTGAGAGTTTGTAAACCTGAATATTTCAAGAAGTATTATGATAGACTTTGTTAAGAATGGTTACTAAGATGTGTGTCAAGAGTCATTTTAATAAAAGAGCTCTACTCTGCCATCCTAGTAACAATTTTGCACATGCTTTATGAAATAGAAAATAATTTTTTTTATCAACTACTACCCTCTCCCCCCAACCAAAACGAGACATTATCCTCAATGTTCTAAGGTAGAAGGATAGAGTATAGAAGATATCACCTGAAATAACGAACACTGACAAA
>NW_011507004.1:475-709 GCF_000495115.2 Populus euphratica
AGCAAACATGGTCTTTTTTAGTTAGATTCCCAAGACTATGTCGAGCATGTTCTTTATGGAATGTGACCATAAATTATGAATTGCACAATACACATCTTCACTATGATGAGACTTAAGAGTCAATAGAAGATTATCTAAAGACTCCTTACTCAGGCCATACATAAATATTAATAAATCGTAGTTGTGATTATGGCTCACATCTTCCTTTGGTTTTACGTCCAAGAACGACTTAAA
>NW_011507004.1:789-1571 GCF_000495115.2 Populus euphratica
TTTGAAAAATGCATGTGAATCTATGAACATGGTGGGCCAATAAATTCCACTTTGTAAGATTTTTACAGTTGTTTTCTTTGATAATAAATGACTCCCACATGCTTAGAGTGTTAAAATTTAATGACACTACTTATCTCATTGGTATTATCTAAAGACTCTCTCTGTTTTGAAATAAATCCCACCTTTTGACAATTTTCACAGGTTTTGCAAAATGCATGTGAATCTATGAACATGGTGGGCCAATAAATTCCACTTTGTAAGATTTTTACAGTTGTTTTCTTTGATAATAAATGACTCCCACATGCTTAGAGTGTTAAAATTTAATGACACTACTTATCTCATTGTCATGAATGCAATTTTAAAATATTTAACCAGAACAATATTTGAATAAGTAGGAGTCATCCTAATAAAAGTTTTGCACGTTGCTCAAAAAATTTCTTCTGTCTTGGTTATTCGAATGAGCTGGCAAAAATTCTAAAGCAAGAAAATTGATATTTTTAACAAACCAAGGCATTGAACTTTTTTAGCAAGAAAATTGATATTTTTAGCAAACCAAGGCATTGAACTAAGATAAAGTGAAGATTCAATAAGAAAGTAATTATCGATTAGTGTGATGTCGGATGTTGAATCTATTGCTAATTTTGACAAATGATCTACAACAACATTTCCGGTGCCTTTTTCATCCTTGATTTCTTCCTGTTTGAAAATCTTAAAGATTTCACAATCGTGATTAACTTCCTTTTGTTTGGTTATGGCATGAGGAAATGGAAGTACTAGTGGGG
>NW_011507005.1:0-1571 GCF_000495115.2 Populus euphratica
TCTGCCATCGTGGACATGTCAGCTCAACCGGTCTCCCTCCCAAATCTCTAAGTGATGATGGAGTAAATACATATCTGTATTCGAGTCGGTTTTTAAAATTGTTCATTTTTGATAATATAGAAGGAATCATATAAGAAGTCTGTTTAAAAAACTCATATACTAACTTGAGACGATCTCGAACTCCTAACCACAACTCATGATTTTCTAAAAAAATATATATTCAAGCGAACTCCCACAATGAATTTCATCTTAACTAAACCATATAACAATAATAAAATTAAAATATACTTCACCCAATTAAAATATACTTCAGCACGGACACTTTTTCTAGTATTTATAAAAATTTAAAAATATAGTTACGTATAAAATACTATTTACATTTTATCATCTAACGAAAATAAAAATACTAATTAGAAGATTTTTAAATAAAACGGAGAGTTAAATGTTGTATTAAAAACTGATTTTTTTTTACGAAGGAAGTAGCGTTTTATTGTCGTCACAAGATGACCTGTCATCTTCAGAACTATGCGTGGCGCCAAATTTGTGTTCCACCACGTCGACGTCGAGGTCAGCTGCCATCCACCGCCGGCGACGGTCAAAGGCTCAAAGCAGGCAGCCAAGCAAAGGCATGAGACGAGACAGCCGTGCACTTCTCCCTCGCAGGTTGCAATCACAGCAGCTAAAGACGAACAAGCAACTCCAGCCCAACTACTCGCATTCATTCACTCCAAGGTTGTTACTAGCATTAATTAATTGAATCTGTGTCCCAGTACAAAGATCTCAAGCATGATCTCGATTTATTTATTCAATAATAACATGACGATTACATAATTATTAATTAATAACTTCGATTCATGCAGTTAATCCCCTGCATGAACTTGAACTTGTATGAGTGATTAATCATCCAGATTCCAGGGCATAGGCATAGCAATTGAATCAATCCAGATTCCATGTCAATGACAGGGTGTGGAGCAGGTTCAGTCTTTTCAGGTCCTGCAAATCTGAAGGGGAGCAATGACTCCGGCCATCTCCTCGTAGGCCTTGACCTGGACGAGGTCAGGGATGCCCTTCTGCATCAGTATGCGCTTCCGGCACTCATCGGCGGCGTTGATCCCCGACGAGTAGGCGCCGTGGACGGACCCCGAGTGGTCGGCGCTGGCCGCCTCGCCAGCGAAGTAGAGGTTCTCCACCGGTGCGGCGAACCGCGCCGACACGTCGGCCGGCTTCCCGACCAGGTCGCACGAGTAGGAACCCAGCGAGTTCGGGTCAGAACCCCAGCGTGACACCAAATACTTCGTCTGCGACAACGCAAATCAACAAGCGCAAATTGTCAGTCGCAAGAACAATGAATTCATTCAGATAACGCGAACTCGAAAATGGAACTAACAGTGGCATGATCTGAGATGGCAAACTCACAGGTTCAGTGGCATCAGGTAGCATTTTCTTCAGGTGAGACATGACCAGATCAACGGCCTCCTTGTCTGACAGTTTTTCCACTTCTTGAGCAAATCTACCGGCGGCCATGTAGACGAGGACCGGATTGCCGGTGGCCTTGTGGAGGTTCAGGAAGT
>NW_011507550.1:0-1175 GCF_000495115.2 Populus euphratica
CTAACGCATTGATTAATTGTAGGAATGGACTGATGAAGCTATCATTTGGAAACATGACATTGGAGATCAATATTTTCAACATTTGCAAGCAACCTGGAGATGATAATGATTTACAACAAGTAGATCATATTGATGAATTAGTTTATGATCAACTTGAATCTACTTTAAGTAAAAATGAGTTAGATGAATCTGAAGATTTGCAAATGATTTATTCTAAGGAGGAAATCACGGATGAAACAAGCACCGAAAATGTTGATCCGAATCTTTTGTCAACAGTGACAGCAGATTCGACATTTGACATCACACCAATGGATGATTACTTTCCTAACGAATCCTTACTTTCTCTTAGTCCAATGCCTTGGTATGATAAAAATATCATTTTTCTTGCTTTAGGAGATTTGCCAGCTAATTGGAGTACCCAAGACAAAGAAAAGTTTTTGAACGAAGTGAAGAACTTTTATTGTGATGACCCTAACTTATTCAAATATTGTCCTGATCAAATATTTCAAAGATTCGTTCCCGACAATGAGGTAAGTAATGTCATGAAACTTTGTCATTCTGAAGCATGTGAAAGTTATTTCTTGTCAAAAAAGACAGCTACAAAAATCTTTCAAAATGAATTTTATTGGCCCACCATGTTCAAGGACACACATGCATTCTGCAAAACTTGTGAAAATTGTCAAAAGATTGATACTGGTCAAAAAGTTTTGTTTTATGATTCTCAACTCTATGCATTCCCTAAAGAGCTAAGATTAAGATGGACCAATCCTTATGGGGCCTGTGATATTGAGAATTCAATGAATGACAATGATTTTAAGGAAAATGGACATCGTGTCAAAAAGTTTTGTTGTATAATTCTCAACTCTATGCATTCCCTAAAGAGCTAAGATCAAGATGGAACAATTCTTATAGGGCCTGTGATATTGAGAATTCAATTAATGACAATGATTTTAAGGAAAATGGACATCGTTTGAAAGCTTACTTTGATAATTTTCCTAGTGAAAATGAATCAACTGGTTTGAATGATCTTGTAGATAAAGGTTGATTATTTTGTTTTTCTCACATTGTTTTTGTGTTTCTTTTTGAGTGATTTTTGCAAGTTTCTCTCACCCCGGTCAAATGGCGGACAACGGTACTCCGTGATTTAAGTCGGTTCTTTCAGTTTCCCACAATAA
>NW_011500591.1:0-22644 GCF_000495115.2 Populus euphratica
ATATGTTTCATAAATATTTTGTAGTAAAAATGTAAAATATTCTTTCAATAGTAATTAAATTATTCTTGTCAATAAAATAATATATGTATTTCTTAACTTTAAACAAGAGATTTTTTAAATTATTCAATAAATAGTTGGAAAGCCAACAATTTTAAATGATGTCAAAATAATCTAAAACACCAATGTTTTCGGGCATTGAAGGTGTTACAAACTTTCACATGCATACTAAACTCCCAAGCCTATAATTAATTGTTTGCGAACCAAATAATACTTGTTTTTAGCTAAATAATAATTAGTTAAAATAAATAGATTCAAGTAACTAGCCACACCAGTAATGGTTGTTGGTGGTGACTTCAAAATTTTTAAATAGATAGACATCATAAATAAAAACAAATAAATCTCATAAAGTACGGTGAAATAATATAGTAGCTAGATGTTGCAGCATATGGCTTTTTATGTTTTTTTTTTTCATAATTGAACAAAAGAGTTAGACTCTAAGTTATAGATATCATACTTAAATGATTAAAATTTTTTTCTCGAGGAGCAATTGTGTTTGAATGGGCTTAACTCGTGTATGAGAAAAAAAAAGATTTCTTGAGTGTTGTTGATATGTTAATAACCAATAATGATTGATAATTTATCTCAGCATTTATGCCAATTTATTAAAATAATAAATTGGTTTCATTTGTTGTGTTAATCTATTGATCCATTAATAATCGATCAATAATTTGTCTCCTTAAACATGTCAATCTATTGATGGACTTTGCGATAAGTAAAAAAAAATAATTGTAATTTATGAAAGTATATTGCAAGAAAGATAAAGTGTAGCGCTATCTAAAGAATTGCAAAGAAAAATATATTTGTTGATGTGATTGGCTATCATTTCCAACTACTAAATGATTTTTTTATAATGTTATAGAGATCAAGTTTCATATAAATTATAATACTAGTATTATATAAATTGTATATGGCTTATAAGGATTTTACATCCTGGATCCTAGTACCATCTATAATTCTTGTTAGGGCACTCCTCTTTTTGGTGGTTATATGTGTAAAACTATAATTACACTACAATATTTTCTAGCCTTAACAGGTAAAAATAGTTGTTTAACCAAGCTTTTTTCTAGCCTAGACAACTTATTATAGTCCCACACAAAGTAGTCCTTATAAGTATAAAGTAATGATACCAGACTCTCATAATAGTCATCTAACAAATTTTCACTTACATAGGTTAGTTTAAGCTTATCTTTAGTTTCTAAATTGATTTCAATATGTGGGTTATGAACCTCGACCTTTATATAATCAATCTTTAGTAGAATCGAGAGAAGCATGTTGGATTTATTATGACCAGTCTTCTTGATCATGCTAGGGGCATTATGTTAAGTGTTGCACCATTCTCAACAAATACCATCTATAATGATATAACATTAAAACCATTTATTATGTATAAGGGATTAATGCATTAGGTCATAACCATTGTTAATTTAAAGAACATCAAACTTAATACTACTTGACGACGAGTTTTGAATAGCAGATCTTTATAATCTATACCTTCATTTTTGTACTATCTTCTTAGTCATTGTCAAGATAGGAAAATTGATCAGATTTGGCCTTAAACTAATATGGCAAAGCTAAAACCAAGTTTGTTGATACAATCCCATCATGACATTTATCTTTATCTAAAAAGGGATTTCTACCCTTTCAACTTTTTTTATTGGGTCTTTGACACGATTAAAAAATTGATATCTTCTCCAAAGTGTAGGAGTGTTAAAGTAATAAATATTTTGGTAAGATTAGAGTTGAATCACAAGGAGGTTAACTATATAAATTATAAATAATAAAAATGATGATAATGATGATGGTGATGATAATGAGTTAAAGAGGAATTTGAGATGTAAGATTAATGCGAATATCAAACAATGATAAAAAAAAAAAGGTTATCGAGGTTAGAGGATCCACTAATAGTATTTCAAATAAGTATAATATAAACTCTTTTTATCACTCAACTAGAAACCACACATAAAAAAAGTTCCAATTAGATGATTTGTCAATAATAGCTCATTATAAATTATTAACATGATCATATTAATTATTTTATTTAAATAACACCAAACTTTTAAATATTATTAGGAATTCATGGTGTTAACTTATGTTAATAACAAATCAAGTTCTTTTCATAACATATATGTCGGTTATACTATACAGTTGGCTATGAAAGATCAAGCATTTATTGTACCAAGTGTTATACAATACAAATATAGATTAACCATCTAACAAGTAAGGTATTAAGAATTAATAAGATAAAAATGATAAGATATGTTAATAGCAAGTTGTTTAGGATATAATCATTGAAGTTCATATTGAGTTTATATTATATTTATCCTAACACCAATAGCAAAACTTTTTCACCTTGACATAATAAACTTAGCTAAATATAATGAAGAATAGAAACATAAATAAAAAAGAGGAGAACATGATTATAAAAGTATAGTAAAGGAAATGAAATGCATAAATAAGAGATTAATGAAAGCAAAACTTAAGCATTCCAAAAATATATATAAAAAAAAAAAAAAGAAGCAAGAACATGATCTTAATCTTAAAACCAAGATGCCTAAATGCATGGAAAATGCCTCTTTTTATAGGTCAAAATTCATAACTATTAATTTGATGACTAATTGTTAAGTGGATGGCCACATCTTAATTTGGTGACAATCATTTTCTTCTTCTCTGAATAAAATGTCATTGTTAACATAAGAATTTGAACAGATAGCCTTCATAAAAGTTCTAGAAAATTATCTCAGCTTTTCAACAAAAAAAAAATAGATGCATTTGGACTTCTATAACTTAAGATATGGGTTGAACACTGAACAATGTCTAGTCTACAAGACAGATTCTGACTTCTCCGTTGTTACTATAATTTGAACTTGAAAACGGACTTTTTGAATCTTAGACTCTTTTGAAAGTTTTAAGCCTATGTCTTAACTTTCCATCCATATAGAGTAGACCTAAATCCAAGTTCTACAGCTTCAGTTATGATCCAGTAATCGAATAGTGTTTCAGTTTGGACTGAACTAACATCTCTTTTCTAAGCTTAACTTTCTCTTTGTCTTCTTAATTTCAGTAATTAAACTCATCAATCAATCCTTTGATTTATATGATAGGCCTGTATTTAAAATGAACATTTACTATAAATTCAAAGTATCTTATATTATTAGACTTATTTATAAAACATGCTCTAGTTAAAGAGTTATTGATACTTCAAATGCAAAATGATGATATAAAACCTTGATAAACATACATTTTTAAGTACTAATCAGTCTCAACCATTTATTTATTGTATCAAAATCATAAATTCATTTACTTTCTCTTTTTTATGAAGTCATTTTATTTAATGAGGATATTTGCTTTTTTTCAACTATATTTTCACATAAGAAAGCTCAATCATCTTCTATAAGGTCTTCCCCCCCACCTTTAGTTATGTATTCTTTTTCATGAAGTTATTAATTGAAGCCAATTTAGGCTTTAAAATGACAATTCTTTTTTGCTAATGGTAATCTTTAGAATTGTTGCTTTATTTAGTTATCACCATGCTTGCAGCATGTTAAAGTTTTTCCTTAATTAAGGTGACTTTCTCAATTCTTCTAATAGAATTGTCCACCTACCTATTTCTTTTAAACAATTAAGGCATCTTTTTAATCTTATTTTTCAGGTGGCATGGTTTTAAGCCGTTGATGTATTGCTTATTTTCTCCACTCTAGTTCTTTAGTTGTTACCCTAGTTTGTTGAATAACTTTATCTTGTTTCTATTCTTGATTGATATTTATCTTTCTTACATAGTTAGTCATTACCTTCATATTTTTAACTCGTAATCGATCACAACGCTCAGACTTTCTTATTATCCTTATAATGACTTTGTTTAGCTTAGGAATCTCATTACATGTATGCCTTTTGAGAAATTTATGATCTAAAGTGGCCTTTTAAATAGATGAAGATGGTGTTTGCATTATAAACAAAACAAACATGCTGAGAACTAAATAATATATAACAAGTTTTTATTGTTGTTGATTGTGGATCAAAAAACTAAATTTTTTAAACCTAAAACTATTTTCTTAATATGGTGTATAGTTTAGCTCCATCCATTCTTGTTTGTGTGTTTAAACATTACATTCTTATAAACTAAGTCTTGGTTAACCGCCCTAGTTATTATCTTTTTTTTTTCTTAGTTTTATAAGATGCTAGAGATTGATGGCTAATTCATCATTCTTATCATAGAGTTTGGATGAATTCTCTTATAATTGAGTTTATATTATTTATTGTCAAAATGTCTTTTAATCCTAAAAGGTCTTAGATTTTTGTTACTCGAACTTTTCATATTTACCCTCCAAGTCTTTTTATACAGCCATACTTGCATAATAAGTGGGTAATTTATATATTTTATATGGAGGTTTTTCATGATTTTCTTATATCAATTAGTTGATCTTACTACAAATGAATTACTTTTTACTTATAATAATATCATTGAAATTGCAGCTTTTGTTATATTTGATTAGTCTTGGTTTACTATATTTCTTTTTTTACTGAGAAATCTTTCTAATTTAAGAACAACAACTGCTATTATACCTTAAAGATCTACTTCCATCTTCTTTTCCAAGAAACGAATATGACCAGCTTTAAATTTTTTATATTTGATTCCTAAAAATGATGAACTATTAGTATTATATATTTATGAGTCATGTCATTTACAATATCTCTCCTTGTTTTTTTTGCTTAGTAGTGGAGATTATGTGATTGTCTAAGATTTGATTTTTTTTTCTCTTAGCATCAATTGCTTAACTATCTCTTTAGTTTTTTAATGTCAAATGAGTATCTTTATTTTATTTTATTTTCATTAGCCACTTTAGTAACTTTCATTTATGTACCAATGAACTTATCAACCTTTCTAGGCTTTCTCACTGCAATGATCTCAAATAGTTTTTCCTTTTTAAGTTTTCCATATGATATTAGTTGTTATTAAGCTTCTTCGAACTCTTTGTTATAAGGGACATCAAGATGAACTATATGTAAAAAGGAAAAAAAATATAAAAGGGAGTCCCCACCTAATTTTATAGTAATTAGAAACCCTAATTGGTTTTTCATATGTTTTAGATAAGGAGCTCGTTATATAATAAAAAAGATAAAAATCACTATATATATCCTATCTAATATAAACTGTATTATTTTTTTGTTTTGATGATCAATGTAAATGTGCTTGTGTGCTAAGATTTGCTTTATATGTGTGTGTTTGTTTTTATTATTAAAGGTAACATACTTTTATAACCTAAAATAGTGATTTTGGACTTAAGCCAAGTAAAAAGACTTAATTCTCACAAAAACTGGATCAATCTATATAACAAGAACATATAAATAAATTTAAACAACATGACAAATTTAAATTCAGACAACAAAAGGATCATTAGTAATTTTTATTATTATTTTGTTATTTTTTATTATATATATTAAAAAATAAAATTTTAAATATATTTTGAAACATAATAACATGGTGTACTAAAAAATTTTATTGCCCACTAATCAACATTTTGGGACAGCGATAAGTGATAATTCATTTATTCTAGGCTGGATTGTGAATAACCAAATAATTAATACATTCTAATATTGAAAAATAAAAGATAGTTTGAATGCAATAAAATAATATATTAAGCGATTTCATTATCTACCAATCAACAATTTAAGACAATGATCAGTGATGATTCATTTATCCTAAATAAGTCTGTGAATAATAAAATCATTACTAAATCATAATATTGCAAAATAAAAATATTTTAGAACAATTTGAATGCAATAATGTATGTATTAGATAATTTTATCACTCTCAAATTAACACTTTAGGACAATGACTAATGACAGTCCATTTATCCCTAATGGTTTTATGAATAATAAAATTATTAATACATAAAAAATTACATATTAAAAGTAATACACATAACACAAGTAGTCAAAAACAACATTATCATAAAAAAAATCAACACAAATAACAAAAAAAAAAAAATCACCACCACAATAAAAATAACATCTACACAATATAATAAATTCAAAAATACATCAACACGTTAAATTTGACATAGAGACCAAATCATTACACCTTAGATACATTCATTGCAAATCAATACTCTCAACCCATTACAGAGTATTGATTCTGACCTTATTTCACTATAAAATAAATTCTCGATAGCATTATACCCTTGGGGTCACCACATAATAGTGTTGACCTCATCATAAAATGCATCAAAATCAATAACATATTAAAATTAACCATAATCAAATTCTTAATCATAACATTCATAAAAAAGAAATAACATGTTAAAAATTATTTAAAATAATCAATAAAATGCATTTAGGGCTTGGAATCGACCTTTTAGAGTTGGGGTTAATTGGAACACCTAGAATAGTGACTGGTAGCAGTGGCAAACTAAATAGCGTTGGCAATTGTATCTTATGCACCACTAATATTATTGAATTGTGGCGTGTGATTACATATGTTGATGAGGAGAGGTGGCATGTGTGATGGAAGATCAAGTTCATATTATTCATATGTTAGAGATGAGGTCAAACACCACTCGATGAAGGAATTTTGGCTAATATAAAGATCATATTTTTTTTCTCCTCTCTCTTAGTCTTCTCTCTCATTTTTTTTATATTGTTTTGGCCGGTAAGGATGCTAGTAAGATGGAGGTTAGGCTATTATGGACAATATTAAATGGTTGGTGGTTGTTGAAGATGGTGAGATGAGGTCATTAGGTTTGTAATGGTTATAGAGTTGAAAAGGATAAAGATGGTTGTTGGTAAGAGAAAGAAAAGTAGTGTGGTGATTGACATGCAGGGAAAGATAAGGTGATAGCTTGATTGACGAATGGTAACGAGGGATGAATTGGTGGCGATGGTGGCTAGGGTTTATTGTGGTAAAAACAGGGAAGAAAACAAAGGTTTTCTTTGCCTTTTCTTTTCTTTTTCTTTATTTCTTTTTCTCTATTTCTCTTTGCACACTTTTTTTTCCTCACTCCATTTCATTTGACACGATCAAAAGATTGATGTCTTCTTCCAAGTGCAGGAGTGTTGAAGTAATAAATAATCCGGCAAGACTAGAGTCGAACCACAGGAGGTTAATTGCATAAATTATAGATAACAATAATACAACAACAATAATAACAACAATAGTAACAATAGTAATAGTAATAGTAATAGTAATAGTAATAGTAATAGTAATAGTAATAATAAAGAAGAAGAAGAAGAAGAAGAAGAAAAAGAAAAAGTTGATGAGAACATTGAGATGGAAGATTAACATAAGGATTAAACAATGATAACAACAAATGTCAAGGTTAAAGGATCCACTAATGGTGTCGTTACATGACGTCGGGCGACGACTCCACTCTTTTTTTTTTGTTTTAACAAAAAGAATAATTTTTTTTTCTTGATTAGGGGAAATTAATATTTTATTGGAGTCGTCATCTAGTAATTTGAGAGAACTAGAAATCCAAAATTAGACGCTGGTCCTAGAGATTCAGGTACTGAGTTAGTTATGATTAAGGGAAGGTAGACACCACCCTTAAACCATCCTTTCAGAGAAAGGTTACCCTTATTTGTGTTGTTTTTTTTATTTGATTCAAATGCTATTATATTTTGAGCTTATTTGCAAATTTTTTAAGATGGTTAACGTCGGTCCCTAAAAATAGAAGACATGTTAAAAATGACATCAGTCCCTAAAACTAGGAGACTTTGTCTAAAATGTCGACGTTTGTCCCTAAAAAGGAGAGTTGCGTTTGATTTACCAAAAGAAATAATAATGGACATAATCCATAATTAGTATTTAAATTTTTGACATCGGTCCTTTTTTGTAAATAAAAGAGACATGTCGACAAATAATATTTATTTTATAAAAAAAAATTATTTTTATATCGTTGAGAAATAGGTATATCCATTCTTGAGAAATGGGTATATCCATTCTTGAGAATCGGGTTTTGACCCATGAACAGTGACATGATAAAATGGGTGTTAGACCCGCATCGTTATTTATTTTAAATTTATTTTTGTTTTTTTTTTTGTTTTTCACATGCAAAAAATTTACAAGTATTTCTATATAAAAATATCAAAAATACCATAACAAATCATAAAAAAATTACCTGAGTGCCACTATATAGATAAAAGACTGAAATACCCTCGGATTTATCGGAAATTTATGAAAATGCCACTGGCGGCTACTGTTGGAAGGGGCAAAATTTTTCGGCGAGATTCCAGCAAACAGATAGTCGATTCTGGTAGATCTGAGGGTGAAGATTCTAATGGTGGTGGTCTTGACGGCCGTTGATGGCTGATGAGGGAGAATCGTCGACTTGAAGCTCCGGTTGGCCCATTCTGTCGCGGCCTTGTTCTGGCTAGATTCGGCGGTGAAAACGTGTAAAACGACCGGGGTTTTGCTTCAGAGGAGGCGATGCACCTTTCTATGGTGGTTTGGTGGCTTAAAACGGTCGGAAATGGAAGATCGGAGGAGAGAGAGAATCATCGGCGAGAGGAGAGAGAGACTCTAAGCTTTGTTACGGTGTGAACGCGTGTAAGGTGCATCAGTGCGTCTGAACGCTGTAAACCATTGGATCGTGGATGAGCTGATCGTGTGGCTGTGATTGGCTTGATCTAGAAGTTGATCGGACGGTCTAGATGGGCTGAGCTATGATCTAGTGTGTCGCGGTGTACCGAGTGTTTGGTACACCTGATGACGTGGCGCAACAGGATCAAAGGGAAGATTATTTTAAAGCCTGAGATGAATTTGAGTTTTAATCTGGTGTGGTAAAGCCTATTGTATCCTAAAAAATCAAAGGCCTAGATTTAAACATTATTAGATCTAACAGTTAGGATATTTTTGGTATTTTTCAAATTGTTTTCTTTTTTAAATCAATATCTTACTCGCGTGAATAAAAAATAGAAAATAAAATGAACAGTGGCAAATAGTAACACAAATAGTAAGTGCTCGATTCAGATTACTCTTTTTTTCTTTTTTTCTCCCCCTTTGTTGGCTTGGTTTCATTGGCTATTTATAGCCAATTGACACGACTAAAAGGTTGATGTCTTCTCCCAAGTGCAGGAGTGTCGAAGTAATAAATAACCCGGCAAGACCGGGGTCGAACCACGGAGAGGTTAATTGTACAAATTATAAATAACAATAATACAACAGCAATAACAATTACAATAATAGTAATAATAATAATAATAATAATAATAATAAAGAAAGAGAAGAAGAAGAAGATGATGATGATGAGAACTTAGAGATGAAATATTAATGTAAGGATTAAACAATAATAATAACAAATGTCAAGGTTAGAGGTTCCACTAATGGTATATCAAACAAGTATAGTATAAACTCTTATTATTGAAATGGAAACCACATACAAAGGAGGTTCCAATCAGATTATATATTGTTAACATGATTACATTAGTTATCTTATTCAATTAATGCTAATACTTGTAAATCTCGTCAAGCATCCATGATTATAACTTATGTTAACAACAAATCAAGTTCCTTTCATAGCTCAGGTGTCGGTTATACCATACATTATGGGCTATGAAAGTGCCAAGCATTTGTTGTACCAAGTGTTATACAACATAAATCAAGATTAGTCATTTAACAAGCAAAGTATTAAAGAGTGAACAAGATAACAAATATAGAACATGTTAGTATCAAACATTAAGGTCCATATTAAGTTTACATTATACTTATTCTCACACCATTAGTGTAACCTTTTCACCTTGACATAATTAACTTAGCTAGACATAATGGAAGAAAGCAAAATAGATAAACAAAATAAGAACATAAAAGTTAACTAAGTAAAGGAAAGGAAATGAAAGGCATAAACTTAATATTAATGAAAGCAAAGCATAAAAAATACAAAGAGAGAAAGGAAGAGCATGATCTTGATCTGGAAACCAAGATGCCTAAATGCATGGCAAATGCCTCCTTTTATAGGACAAAATTGGGAACTATTGATTTGATGACTAATTGATAAGTGGGTGGCCAACTTTTGACTTGGTGGCAATCCTTATCTTCTCTTGTCTGCCCCAAAAGTCATTGATAACATCAAAACTGGAGCCAGTTGCAAACATGAAAGTTGTAGGCAATTGTCTCAGCTTTCTTGTGTAAAAAATTCAGCTCATTTGGACTTCTAGAACTCCAGATATGGCCACAATACCGAACCGTGCTCGGGCTGGAAGACAGATTCGGGCTTCTTTGTTATTACTACAATTTGGACTTGATAATGGCCTTTTTAGATCTTGGGCACCATATCAAAGTTGTAGGCCTATGTCTTACCTTTCCATCCATATAAATTGGACCTAAATCTGAGATCTGTAGCTCCAGATATGACCCAATTACTGAACAGTGTTCCGGTTTGGATTGCACCGACATCTCTTCTCTAAGTTTGACCATCTCTTTATCCTTGCAATTTAAGTTCTTCAAGTCATCAATCAATCCTTTCATTTATGTGATAGGCCTGCATTAAAAATAGACATTTACCACAAATTATAGGTATCTTATATTATTAGATACATTATTATAAAACATATTTTAGTTAAGGAGTTATTGATACTTCAAGTGCAAAATGATGATATAAAACCATGATAAAAATGCACTTTTAAGTACTAATCACACCCCCCAACCAGCTTATTACTAGTAATCAAAGCGTTAAAATAGAAAACAAATTTGCAAATTTCACAAAGCAAGGTATTCATCATTTAACTTCCATTAATCTATCCAGATAAACAAACTCTCATTAAATTTATATATTTGCTCAATACCTCTTAACAAGATATTAATAAACCTTTCTTTTGTGCTCAATGTATCAACACATAATTATGGGGCTTTTCTTAGAAGAAAACAAAATTTTTGTTCTAATGTTTAAGGTTAACTTCCTTGGGTTGGGATTACTATTTTTGTCTTTTTTTTTTGTCACTTTTTTTTTTAACTCTATATACATATACTTTAAAAACATCATGCATCTTTAACCCATGTAACGAGCTTTCAGCTAATGACTCCCAGACTAAGTATCAATAACTCCTTAACTAAAGCATGTTTTATAGTTGGTCTTAGGGCATTAGGTGTTAAGACACCCCTACGAGCTTAGTAACTCGGGTCGCAGATACTGATATGTAGATAGTGCAATGTTTGATTCCCTTAAGCTTTTCTCCTCAACCCATGTACCAAGCGTTGGGCCAATAGCTCCCAAGTCAGTTGAATTTAGGGTATTAGGTGTTAAGACACCCCTACGGGCTTAATTGCTTAGGTTAGGGAGGCTACGAAACCAAACTTATCTACATTTTTATTATCATCATTTTTTTTTCTTTTTTTCTTTTTTTTCTTTTTTTTTCTTTTTGTTTTTTAATTATATACAATCCCTTTCCCTTAGTTGTTACCTTTAACAAAAGAACGTAAATAATGTAATAATCCAATATACAACCCACAATCATATGTTAAAGTGTGTGTGTGTAAATTAAGGTTTAAGAATACATGTTAAATAAGTATATGAGCAGAATTAAGTGGTAACAATACGAGAGTTTGTAAACCTGAATATTTCAGGAAGTATTATAATAGACCTTGTTAAGAATGGTTACTAAGATGCGTCTCAAGAGTCACTTTAACAAAAGAACTCCTTTACTCTGCCATCCTAGTAACAACAATTATGCACATGCTTTATGAAATGAAAAACAATTTTTTTTTTATCAACTACTACCCTCTCCCCCCAACCAAAACGAGACATTGTCCTCAATGTTCTAAGGTAGAAAGATAGAGTATAGAAGATATCACCTGAAATAACGAACACTGACAAAACCTGAAACACACTAAAACAAAAATAACAAATAACAAAACACAATAATAAAACCAAAAGACACAAGTTTTTACAAACAAAAAAATTCAAATCGTAGCTGTGATTGTGGCTCACATCTTCCCTTGGTTTTACGTCCAAGAACAGCTTAAACGCCCTCAATGGGTCGGGGATAGGCTTCCCATCCAGTTTTCTTAAAAACTGGCAAACATGGTCTTTTTTAGTCAGATTCCCAAGACTATACCAAGTATGTTCTTTATAAAAATGGGTTCATAAGTCATGAATTGCACGATGCTTATCTCGACTATGATGAGATTTAAGAGTCAATAGAAGATTATCTAAAGACTCTCTGTGTTTTGAAATAAATCCCACCTTCTGACAATTTTCACAGTTTTTGCGGAATGCATCTAACTCCTTGAATATGATGGGCCAGTAAAATCCACTTTGTAAGATTTCTACAATCCTCTTTTTTGATGAGAAATGACCTCCATATGCCTTAGAGTGACAAAATTTAATGAAATTACTTACCTCATTGTCGAGAATGCATTTTTTAAATATTTGATCAGGACAATAATTGAATAAGTAAGGGTCATCCCAACAAAAAGTTTGCTCATTGCTCAAACATTTTCTTTTATCTTCAATACTCCAGTGAGCTGGCAAAAATCCTGAAGCAAGAAAATTGATATTTTTAGCAAACCAAGGCATTGAACTAAGAGAAAGTAGAGATTTATCAGGAAAGTAATCATCGATTGATGTGATGTCAGGTGTCGAATCTGTTGTCACTTTTGATAAAAGATCCGCATCAACCTTTTCGGTGCCTTTTTCATCCTCGATTTCTTCCTGATTGGTCATGGCATGAGAAAATGAAAGTGCTGGCGAAGAATCAGTCGTTTCTTTGCAATTTTCATATTCAACCCTTTCCTTACCCTTAGAGGTTGACTCATCATCTTTCTCACAAGGTTCAAGAATTGGTTTTTGAATAACCTTACCACTACACAAAGTGATGACTGATTTGACTTGATCCATGTGTTGACTTCCATAACTACTTGCATTTGCATTGTATTGCTCCTTGAGATTTTGCTGTGGTTTAGATGGAAACTTACCTTGCTCTTGAAAACTAAGAGCAGATGTTAATTTAGCAAGAGTATTTTTAAAATCTGTCATATTTTGAGCAAGTTGAGTATTCATTGTCTCTTGCTTTTCAATGAATGCATGCAATGTTTCCTCAAGATTTCTTCTAGGAGGTGGAGCATAAGGAGGTGCATATCCATGAGAATTTTGGAAATTATGGTGTGCTTGAAACTGTGGTTGTGAAGTTTGTGCCTTGTTGTTCTCACTCTTCCAATTGAAATTTGGGTGATTCCTCCAACCAGGGTTGTATGTTTGGGAGTATGGGTTATGGTTGGCCCTTTGAAAACTGTTTAAAGCATGGGCTTGCTCATGGAGACATTCTTTAAAACAAGGCAAGGTTGGACAATTACTGGTTGAGTGTTCATTTGTTTCACAGATTTGACACACAATGTTTTCAACAGATTTTAATTGACCACTCTTTTTCAATTGTAGTGCCTCGATTTTTCTAGCTAAAGATGCAAACTTGGCTTGAAGGTCATGATCTTCCCTAAGGTTGTACATACCTCCATTAGATGTATGAGGTTGAGTTTTACTCGGTGCCTCATATGTACCCGCAGTATCCCAATTTTGAGCATTTTCAGCTAACAAGTCTAAGTACTCCATTGCTTCATCAGGGTCTTTATCTTCAAAAGTTCCATTGCACATCAATTCAACCATTTGCCTATCTTTAGGTGTTAACCCTTCATAGAAATGTGAAACCAATCTCCATGTTTCAAAACCATGATGAGGGCAAGTACTAAGCAAGTCTCAATACCTATCCCAACATTTGTAAAATGTTTCTCCTGGTTTTTGAGTGAAAGTGGTGATTTGTCTCTTGAAAAAGTTTGTTCTATGAGATGGGAAAAACTTCTTTAAAAATTGTTGTTGCATTTCATCCCAAGCACGAATGGATCCTGGTCTTAAATTTTGTAGCCATGTTTTAGCTTTATCTTTTAATGAAAAAGGGAAAAGCTTTAATCTGATGGTGTTCATGCTACAATTTAAATTATTATATGTGTTGCACACCTCCTCAAATTCCTTTAAATGCAAGTATGGATTTTCCAATTCTAAACCATGAAAAGAAGGTAAACGTTGAATAATGCCTGGTTTAAAATTAAAATGAGATGCATGAGGAGGAAAAACTATGCATGATGGTGCACTTGTTCTTATGGGATTCATGTGGTCTCTAAGTGTTCTAGCACGATTATTCTTATTATTTTCATTTTGAAGTGATTGATTATCTTCTTCGGCCATATTTTCTGAAAATGATGAGGATATCCTACAAAGTCTACCACTTGATGTACGTGATCACACTCTCATACACGTGTAGGAATAAAATAAAAAAAAAGAAGAAGAAGAAAGAAAAAGAAGGAGGAAGAAAACAAAATAAAAAAGCAACAAAAGAAAAGAAACAAAGTTATATACAAGAAAAGTGAAAAGAGAAAATAAAATAAATACTATAATTTATACAAGAACTTACCTCCCCGGCAACAGCGCCAAAAACTTGACACGACGAAAAGATTGATGTCTTCTCCCAAGTGCAGGAGTGTCGAAGTAATAAATAACCCGGCAAGACCGGGGCCGAACCACAGGGAGGTTAATTGTACAAATTATAAACAACAATTATAAACAATAACAATAACAATAACATGGCAAATGCCTCCTTTTATAAGCCAAAATTGGAAACTATTGATTTGATGACTAATTGATGAGTGGGTGACCAACTCTTGACTTGGTGACAATCCTTATCTTCTTTTGTTTGCCCAAAACGTCATTGTAACGTCAAAATTGGAGCCACTTGAAAACATGAAAGTTGTAGGAAATTATCTCAACTTTCTTGTGTAAACAATTCTGCTCATTTGGACTTCTAGAACTCTAGATATGGGCCAAATACTGAACAATGCTCAGGCTGGAAGACAGATTCGAGATTCTTTGTTGTTGCTACAATTTGGACTTGAAAATGACCTTTTTAGATCTTGGGCTCCACATAAAAGGTTTAGGCCTATGTCTTACCTTTTGATCCATATAAATTCGAAACTAAATCTGAGATCTACAGCTCTAGATATGACCCAATTACCGAACAGTGTAATAGTGTGGACTGCACCGGCATCTCTTTTCTAAGTTTGGTCATCTCTTTGCCCTTGCAATTTAAGTTCTTAAAGTCATCAATCAATCCTTTCATTTATGTGATAGGCTTGCTGACACGACTGAAAGATTGATGTCTTCTCCCAAGTGCAGGAGTTTCGAAGTAATAAATAGCCCGGCAAGACCGGGATCGAACCACAGAGAGGTTAATTGTACAAATTATAAACGAAAATAGTAACAACAACAACAACAATAACAACAATAACAATAGTAGTAGTAGTAGTAGTAGTAATACTACTACTACTACTACTAATAATAATAATAATAATAATAATAATAATAAAGAAAAAGAAAGAGAAGAAGGAAAAGTTGATGAGGACTTTGAGATGGAATATTAACGTAACGGTTAAACAATGATAATAACAAATGCCAAGGTTAAAGATTCCACTAATGGTATGTCAAACAAGTATAGTATAAACTCTTATTATTCAATTGGAAACCACACACAAAGGAGGTTCCAATCTAATTATAGATTGTTAACATGATTACATTAGTCATCATATTTGATTAATGCTAATACTTGTAAATCTCGTCAAGCATTCATGATTATAACTTATGTTAACAACAAATCAAGTTCCTTTCATAGCTCAGGTGTCGGTTATACCATACAATATAGGCTATGAGAGTGCCAAGTATTTGTTGTACCAAGTGTTATACAACATAAATCAAGATTAGTCATTTAACAAGCAAAGTATTAAAGAGTGAACAAGATAACAAATACAAAACATGTTAGTATCAAACATTAAAGTCCATATTAAGTTTACACTATACTTATTCTTACACCATTAGTGTAGCCTTTTCACCTTGACATAATAAACTTAGCTAGACATAATGAAACAAAGAAAAATAAATAAACAAAATAAAAACATAAATAAGATAAAAGTTAACTAAGTAAATGAAAGGAAATGAAAGGCATAAACTTGATATTAATGAAAGCAAAGCATAAACATTATAAAAAATACAAAGAAAGAAATCAAGAGCATGATCTTGATCTGGAAACCAAAATGCCTAAATGCATGGCAAATGCCTCTTTTTATAGGCCAAAATTGGGAACTATTGATTTGATGACTAATTGATGAGTGGGTGGCCAACTTTTGACTTGGTGACAATCTTTATCTTCTCTTGTCTGCCCAAAACGTCATTGATAACGTCAAAATTGGAGCCACTCGAAAACATGAAAGTTGTAGGAAATTGTCTCAGCTTTCTTGTGTAAGAAATTTAGCTCATTTGGACTTCTAGAACTCCAGATATGGCCAAAATACTGAACAGTGCTTGGGCTGGAAGACAGATTCGGGCTTTTTTGTTGTTGCTACAATTTGGACTTGAAAATGACCTTTTTAGATCTTGGGCTCCATATAAAAGTTGTAGGCCTATGTCTTACCTTTTGATCCATATAAATTGGAAACTAAATCTAAGATCTTCAGCTTTAGATATGACCCAATTACCGAATAGTGTTCCGGTGTGGACTGCACCAGCATCTCTTTTCTAAGTTTGGTCATCTCTTTGCCCTTGCAATTTAAGTTCTTAAAGTTATCAATCAATCCTTTTATTTATGTGATAGGCCTGCATTTAAAATGAACATTTACCATAAATTAAAGGTATCTTATATTATTAGATATATTATTATAAACATGCTTTAGTTAAGGAGTTATTAATACTTTAAGTGCAAAATAATGATATAAAACCATGATAAAAATGCCCTTTTAAGTATTAATCACCCCCCCAACCAGCTTATTACTAGTCCCTAGTAATCAAAGCGTTAAAATAGAAAAACAATTTGCAAATTCCACAAAGCAAGGTATTCATCATTTAACTTCCATTAATCTATCCAGATAAACAAACTCTCATTTATATATATATCTGCTCAATACCTCTTAACAAGATATTAATAAACGTTTCTTTTGTGCTCAATGTATCAACACATAATTATGGGGCTTTTCTTGGAAGAAAACAAAATTTTTTTTCTAATGTTTAAGGTTAACTTCCTTGGGTTGGGATTATTATTTTTGTCTTCTTCTTCTTTTTTTTTAAATATATATACATATAATTTAAAAACATCATGCATCTTTAACTTTCTTCTTTTTTTTTTAAATATATATACATATAATTTAAAAACATCATGCATCTTTAACCCATGTAACAAGCATTCAGCTAATGACTCTCAGACTAGTTGGTTTTAGGGCATTAGGTGTTAAGACACCCCTACGAGCTTAATAACTTGGGTCGCAGATACTGATATATAAATAGTGCAATGTTTGATTCCCTTAAACTTTTCTCCTCAACCCATGTAACAAGCGTTGGGCCAATAGCTCCCAAGTCAGTTGACTTTAGGGTATTAGGTGTTAAAACACCCCTTCGGGCTTAATTGCTTAGGTTAGGGAGGCTACGAAACCAAACTTATCTATATTTTTATTATCATTTTTTTTTCTTTTTTTCTTTTTTTTTGTTTTTGTTTTTTAATTATATACAATCTCTTTCCCTTAGTTGTTACCTTTAACAAAAGAACATAAATAATATAATAATCCAATATGCAACCCACAATCATATGTTAAAGTGCGTGTGTGTAAGTTAAGGTTTAAGAATACATGTTAAATAAGTATATGAGCAGAATTAAGTGGTAACAATACGAGAGTTTGTAAACCTGAATATTTCAGGAAGTATTATAATAGACCTTATTAAGAATGATTACTAAGATGCGTCTCAAGAGTCACTTTAACAAAACAACTCCTTTACTCTGCCATCCTAGTAACAACAATTATGCACATGCTTTATGTAATTGTTCCTTAGATGACCAATTTATGCGACTCATAAAAGGATCAATTACAAATGAAGGATTGTGGTTGGTCAATTAATTTTTTTTTTATCAACTACTACCGTCTCCCCCCAACCAAAACGAGACATTGTCCTCAATGTTCTAAGGTAGAAAGATAGAGTATAGAAGATATCACCTGAAATAATGAACATTAACAAACCTGAAACACACTGAAACAAAAATAAGAAATGACAAAACACAAATATTATGTTATTAATAAAAAGAAAAGACACAAATTTTTACAAGCTAAGACTCAAATCGCAGTTGTGATTGTGGCTCACATCTTCCCTTGGTTTTACGTCCAAGAACGACTTAAACGCCCTCTATGGGTCGGGGATAGGC
Organism: Populus euphratica; assembly: GCF_000495115.2. Taxonomy (NCBI): domain Eukaryota; kingdom Viridiplantae; phylum Streptophyta; class Magnoliopsida; order Malpighiales; family Salicaceae; genus Populus; species Populus euphratica. Next base: position 18,271 of record NW_011500591.1, read on the forward strand.
TTCCCATCCAGTTTTCTTAAAAACTGGCAAACAGGGTCTTTTTTTAGTCAGATTCCCAAGATTATGCCAAACATGTTCTTTATGAAAATGGGTTCCTAACTTATGAATTGCACGATGCTTATCTTGACTATGGTGAGACTTAAGAGTCAATAGAAGATTATCTAAAGACTCTCTGTGTTTTGAAATAAATCCCACCTTTTGATAATTTTCACAGTTTTTGCAAAATGCATGTGACTCCTTGAATATGGTTGGCCAGGAAAATCCACTTTGTAAGATTTCTACAATCCTCTTTTTTGAAGAGAAATGATCCCCACATGCCTTATAGTGACAAAATTTAATGAAATTACTTACCTCATTGTCGAAAATGCATTTTTGAAATATTTGATCAGGACAATAATTGAATAAGTAAGGGTCATCCCAACAAAAATTTTGCTCGTTGCTCAAAAATTTTCTTTTGTCTTCAATACTCCAGTGAGTTGGCAAAAATCCTGAAGGAAGAAAATTGATATTCTTAGCAAACCAAGGCATTGAACTAAGAGAAAGTAGAGATTTATCAGGAAAGTAATCATCGATTGGTGTGATGTCGGGTGTCGAATCTGTTGTCACTTTTGATAAAAGATTCGCATCAACCTTTTCGGTGCCTTTTTCATCCTCGATTTCTTCCTGATTGGTCATGGCATGAGAAAATGGAAGTGGTGGCGGTGAATTAGTCGTTTCTTTGCAATTTTCAGATTCATCCCCTTCCTTACCCTCAGAGATTGATTCATCATCTTTCTCATAAGGTTCAAGAGAGGGTTTTTCAATAACCTTACTGACACGACGAAAAGGTTGATGTCTTCTCCCAAGTGCAGGAGTGTCGAAGTAATAAATAACCCGGCAAGACCGGGGTCGAACCACAGGGAGGTTAATTGTACAAATTATAAACAACAATTATAAACAATAATTATAAACAACAACAATAATAATAGAAGCAATAATAATATTAATAATAATAGTAGTAGTAGAAGTAGTAATAATAATAATAATAATAACAATAATAATAATAATAATAATAAAGAAAAAGAAAGAGAAGAAGAAGAAGAAGAAGAAGATGAGAACTTCGAGATGAAAAATTAATATAAGGATTAAAAAATAATAATAACAAATGTCAAGGTTAGAGGTTCCACTAATGGTATATCAAACAAGTATAGTATAAACTCTTATTATTGAATTGGAAACCACACACAAAGGAGGTTCCAATCAGATTATATATTGTTAACATGATTACATTAGTCATCTTATTCAATTAATGCTAATACTTGTAAATCTCATCAAGCATTCATGATTATAACTTATGTTAACAACAAATCAAGTTCCTTTCATAGCTCAGGTGTCGGTTATACCATACATTATGGGCTATGAAAGTGCCAAGCATTTGTTGTACCAAGTGTTATACAACATAAATCAAGATTAATCATTTAACAAGCAAAGTATTAAAGAGTAAACAAGATAACAAATATAAAACATGTTAGTATCAAACATTAAAGTCCATATTAAGTTTACATTATACTTATTCTCACACCATTAGTGTAACCTTTTCACCTTGACATAATTAACTTAGCTAGACATAATGAAAGAAAGAAAAATAGATAAACAAAATAAGAACATAAAAGCTAACTAAGTAAAGGAAAGGAAATGAAAGGCATAAACTTAATATTAATGAAAGCAAAGCATAAACATTACAAAAAATACAAAGAGAGAAAGGAAGAGCATGATCTTGATCTGGAAACCAAGATGCCTAAATGCATGGCAAATGCCTCCTTTTATAGGCCAAAATTGGGAACTATTGATTTGATGACTAATTGATAAGTGGGTGGCCAACTTTTGACTTGGTGACAATCCTTATCTTCTCTTGTCTGCCCAAAACGTCATTGATAACGTCAAAACTGGAGCCAGGTGCAAACATGAAAGTTGTAGACAATTGTCTCAGCTTTCTTGTGTAAAACATTCAGCTCATTTGGACTTCTAGAACTCCAGATATGGCCAAAATACCGAACTGCATATTGGATTATTACATTTAACATATGATTGTGGGTTGCATATTGGATTATTATTATGATAATAAAAATGTAGATAAGTTTGGTTTCGTAGCCTCATCGAGGCACTACAATTGAAAAAGAGTGGTCAATTAAAATCTGTTGAAAACATTGTGTGTCAAATCTGTCATCCATATAAATTGGACCTAAATCTGAGATCTGTAGCTCCAGATATAGCCCAATTACCGAACAGTGTTCCGGTTTGGATTGCACCGACATCTCTTCTCTAAGTTTGACCATCTCTTTATCCATGCAATTTAAGTTCTTCAAGTCATCAATCAATCCTTTCATTTATGTGATAGACCTGCATTAAAAATAGACATTTACCACAAATTATAGGTATCTTATATTATTAGATACATTATTATAAAACATATTTTAGTTAAGGAGTTATTGATACTTCAAGTGCAAAATGATGATGTAAAACCATGATAAAAATGCACTTTTAAGTACTAATCACTTACCATTGCGCAGAGTAGTGACTGATTTGACTTGATCCATGTGTTGGCTTCCGGAACTACTTGCATTTGCATTATATTGCCCTTTGGGATTTTGTTGTGTTTGAGATGGAAACTTACCTTTCTTTTGGAAACTGAGAGCAGATGTTAATTTAGCAAGAGTATCTTTAAAATCTGTCATGTTTTCAGCAAGTTGAGTATTGATTGTCTCTTGCTTTTCAATGAATGCATGCAATGTTTCCTCAAGATTTCTTCTAGGAGGTGGAGCATAAGGAGGTGCATATCCATGAGAATTTTGGAAATTATGGTGTGCTTGAAACGGTGGTTGTGAAGTTTGTGCGTTGTTGTTCTCACTCTTCCAACTGAAATTTGGGTGATTCCTCCAACCAGGGTTGTATGTTTGGGAGTATGGGTTGTGGTTGGCCCTTTGAAAACTATTTAAAGCATGAGCTTGTTCATGGAGACATTCTTTAAAAGAAGGCAAGGTTGGACAATCGTTGGTTGAGTGTTCATTTGTTTCACAGATTTGACACACAATGTTTTCAACAGATTTTAATTGACCACTCTTTTTTAATTCTAGTGCCTCGACTTTTCTAGCTAAAGATGCAAACTTGGCTTGAAGGTCATGATCTTCCCTAAGGTTGTACATACGTCCACTAGATGTATGAGGTTGAGTTTTACTCGGTGCCTCATAAGTACCCGCGGTGTCCCAATTTTGAGTATTTTCAGCTAACAAGTCTAAGTACTCCATTGGTTCATCAGGGTCTTTATCTTCAAAAGTTCCATTGCACATCAATTCAACCATTTGCCTTTTTATATAAGTTAAACCTTCATAATGATGTGAAACCAATCTCCATGTTTCAAAACCATGATGAGGGCAAGTACTAAGCAAGTCTCGATACCTATCCCAACATTTGTAAAATGTTTCTCCTGGTTTTTGAGTGAAAGTGGTGATTTGTCTCTTGAAAGAGTTTGTTCTATGAGATGGGAAAAACTTCTATTGTTTTCTCCAAATATGACCTAATTACCGAATAGTGTTCCGATTTGGATTGCACCGACATCTCTTTTCTAAGTTTGGCCATCTCTTTATCCTTGCAATTTAAGTTCTTCAAGTCATCAATCAATCCTTTCATTTATGTGATAGGCCTGCAATAAAAATAGACATTTACCACAAATTATAGGTATCTTATATTATTAGATACATTATTATAAAACATATTTTAGTTAAGGAGTTACTGATAGTTCAAGTGCAAAATGATGATATAAAACCATGATAAAAATGCACTTTTAAGTACTAATCAATGGCCGAAGAAGATAATCAATCACTTCAAAATGAGAATAATGAGAATAACCGTGCTAGAACACTTAGAGACCACATGAATCCCACAAGAACAAGTGCACCATCATGCATAGTTTTTCCTCCCGATGCATCTCATTTTAATTTTAAACCAGGCATTATTCAACTTTTACCTTCTTTTCATGGCTTAGAATTGGAAAATCCATACTTGCATTTAAGGGAATTTGAGGAGGTGTGCAACACATATAATAATTTAAATTGTAGCATGAACACCATCAGATTAAAGCGGTGATTTATACTATAATAAGAGTTTATACTATACTTGTTTGATATACCATTAGTGGAACCTCTAACCTTGACATTTGTTATTATTATTGTTTAATCCTTACATTAATTTTTCATCTCCAAGTTCTCATCATCATTATTATTATTATTACTACTATTATTATTACTACTACTACTACTACCACTAGTATTATTATTATTATTATTATTAGTACTACTAATATTACTACTACTACTATTATTATTAGTATTATTACTA
>NW_011500591.1:22788-36423 GCF_000495115.2 Populus euphratica
TATTCCTTTTATTGTTGTTTATAATTGTTGTTTATAATTTGTACAATTAACCTCCCTGTGGTTCGACCCCGGTCTTGCCGGGTTATTTATTACTTCGACACTCCTGCACTTGGGAGAAGACAACAATCTTTTCGTCGTGTCAAGTTTTTGGCGCCGTTGCCGGGGAGGTAAGTTCTTGTATAAATTATAGTATTTATTTTACTTTCTCTTTTCACTTTTCTTGTATATAACTTTGTTTCTTTTCTTTTGTTTCTTTTTATTTTGTTTTCTTCCTCCTTCTTTTGCTTTCTTCTTCTTTTTTTTTATTTTATTCCTACACGTGCATGAGAGTGTGGTCACGTACATCAAGTGGTAGACTTTGTAGGATATCCTCATCATTTTCAGAAAATATGGCCGAAGAAGATAATCAATCACTTCATAATGAAAATAATGAGAATAACCGTGCTAGAACACTTAGAGACCACATGAATCCCACAAGAACAAGTGCACCATCATGCATAGTTTTTCCTCCCGATGCATCTCATTTTAATTTTAAACCAGGTATTATTCAACTTTTCCCTTCTTTTCATGGCTTAGAATTGGTAAATCCATACATGCATTTAAGGGAATTTGAGGAGGTGTGCAAGACATATAATAATTTAAATTGTAGCATGAACACCATCAGATTAAAGCTCTTTCCTTTTTCATTAAAAGATAAAGCTAAAACATGGCTACAAAATTTAAGACTAGGATCCATTCGTGCTTGGGATGAAATGCAACAACAATTTTTGAAGAAGTTTTTCCCATCTCATAGAACAAACTCTTTCAAGAGACAAATCACCACTTTCACTCAAAAACCAGGAGAAACATTTTACAAATGTTGGGATAGGTATCGAGACTTGCTTAGTACTTGCCCTCATCATGGTTTTGAAACATGGAGATTGGTTTCACATTTCTATGAAGGGTTAACACCTAAAGATAGGCAAATGGTTGAATTGATGTGCAATGGAACTTTTGAAGATAAAGACCCTGATGAACCAATGGAGTACTTAGACTTGTTAGCTGAAAATGCTCAAAATTGGGACACTGCGGGTACTTATGAGGCACCGAGTAAAACTCAACCTCACACATCTAGTGGAGGCATGTACAACCTTAGGGAAGATCATGACCTTCAAGCCAAGTTTGCATCTTTAGCTAGAAAAGGCGAGGCACTAGAATTGAAAAAGAGAGGTCAATTAAAATCTGTTGAAAACATTGTGTGTCAAGTCTGTGAAACAAATGAACACTCAACCAACGATTGTCCAACCTTGCCTTCTTTTAAGGAATGTCTCCATGAACAAGCCCATGCTTTAAACAGTTTTCAAAGGGCCAACCATAACCCATACTCCCATACATACAACCCTGGTTGGAAAAATCACCCAAATTTTAGTTGGAAGAGTGAGAACAACAATGCACAAACTTCACAACCACCGTTTCAAGCACACCATAATTTCCAAAATTCTTATGGATATGCACCTTCTTATGCTCCACCTCTTAGAAGTAATTTTGAGGAAACTTTGTATGCATTCATTGAAAAGCAAGAGACAATCAATACTCAACTTACTCAAAGCATAACAGATTTTAAAGAAACTCTTGCAAAATTCATATCTGCTCTCAGTTTTCAAGAGCAAGGTAAGTTTCTATCTCAACCACAACAAAATCCTAAGGGGCAATACAATGCAAATGCAAGTAGTTCCAGAAGCCAACACATGGATCAAGTCAAATCAGTCACTACTCTACACAGTGGTAAGGTTATTGAAAAACCCTCTCTTGAACCTTATGAGAAAGATGATGAGTCAATTTCTAAGGGAAAGGAAGGGGTTGAATCTGAAAATTGCAAAGAAACGACTGATTCTCCGCCAGCACTTCCATTTTCTCATACCATGACCAATCAGGAAGAAATCGAGGATGAAAAAGGCATCGAAAAGGTTGATGCGAATCTTTTATCAAAAGTGACAACAGATTCGACACCTGACATCACACCAATCGATGATTACGTTCCTGATGAATCTCTACTTTCTCTTAATTCAATGCCTTGGTTTGCTAAAAATATCAATTTTCTTGCTTCAGGATTTTTGCCAACTCATTGGAGTATTGAAGACAAAAGAAAATTTTTGAGCAATGAGCAAACTTTTTGTTGGGATGACCCTTACTTATTCAATTATTGTCCTGATCAAATATTTAAAAAATGCATTCTCGACAATGAGGTAAGTAATTTCATTAAATTTTGTCACTCTAAGGCATATGGAGGTCATTTCTCATCAAAAAAGAGGATTGTAGAAATCTTACAAAGTGGATTTTACTGGCCCATCATATTCAAGGAGTCAGATGCATTCCGCAAAAACTGTGAAAATTGTCAGAAGGTGGGATTTATTTCAAAACACAGAGAGTCTTTAGATAATCTTCTATTGACTCTTAAGTCTCATCATAGTCGAGATAAGCATCGTGTAATTCTTGACTTATGAACCCATTTTCATAAAGAACATACTTGACTTAGTCTTGGGAATCTGACTAAAAAAGACCATGTTTGCCAGTTTTTAAGAAAACTAGATGGGAAGCCTATCCCCGACCCATTGAGGGCTTTTAAGCTGTTTTTGGACGTAAAACCAAGGGAAGATGTGAGCCACATTCACAACTGCGATTTGAATTTTTTTTTTTTTTGTAAAAACTTGTGTCTTTTGGTTTTATTATTGTGTTTTGTTATTTCTTATTTTTGTTTTAGTGTGTTTCAGGTTTTGTTAGTGTTCGTTATTTCAGGTGATATCTTCTATACTCTATCTTTCTACCTTAGAACATTGAGGACAATGTCTCGTTTTGGTTGGGGGGAGAGGGTAGTAGTTGATAAAAAAAAAAAATTATTTTTTATTTCATAAAGCATGTGCATAATTGTTGTTACTAGGATGGCAGAGTAAAGGAGTTCTTTTGTTAAAGTGACTCTTGAGACGTATCTTAGTAATCATTCTTAACAAGGTCTATTATAATACTTCCTGAAATATTCAGATTTACAAACTCTCGCATTGTAATCACTTAATTCTGCTCACATACTTATTTAACATGTATTCTTAAACCTTAATTTACACACACACACTTTAACATATGATTGTGGGTTGCATATTGGATTATTACATTATTTATGTTCTTTTGTTAAAGGTAACAACTAAGGGAAAGGGATTGTATATAATTAAAAAAAAAACATAAAAAAAAGAAAAAAAAAACGAAAAAAATGATGATAATAAAAATGTAGATAAGTTTGGTTTCGTAGCCTCCCTAACCTAAGCAATTAAGCCCGAAGGGTGTTTTAACACCTAATACCCTAAAGTCAACTGACTTGGGAGCTATTGGCCCAACGCTTGTTACATGGGTTGTGGAGAAAAGCTTAAGGGAATCAAACATTGCACTATCTACATATCAGTATCTGCGACCCGAGTTACTAAGCTCGTAGGGGTGTCTTAACACCTAATGCCCTAAGACCAACTGGTCTGGGAGTCATTAGCTGAAAGCTCGTTACATGGGTTAAAGATGCATGATGTTTTTAAATTATATGTATATACATTTAAAAAAAAGAAAAAAAAAAGAAAAGAAGTAAAAAAAAAGACAAAAATAATAATCTCATCCCAAGGAAGTTAACCTTAAACATTAGAACAAAAAATTTGTTTTCTTTCAAGAAAAGCCCCATAATTATGTGTTGATACATTGAGCACCATATATCTTGTTAGAAACAAGGATATAGAAGTTCATGTATCTTTAATTAACATTAATAATTTTTTTTTTATGATTTATTAGTTTATATAATTTTTAATTAATTTTATTAAATCTAGATATTAACTTTTTAATTCTCAAATAAGATTTCTCATGGTGCTAAAAAATGTGTTAACATATTTTTTTTTATTATATTAGAAATTAACTTGAAATTCTATGTTCCATAGCACATGTAATTGACTTGTATTAACTTGTTTGATTATAAGCATAGTTTTAAGACCCGACTCAGTTTAAAACCTGAGTTCTGGGTTTTGACCGGGTCACTGGATCGACAGGATCAAATTTTCTTTTTTAAAAAATCAAAACGATGTTGTTTTAATAAAAAAACAAAAAAACAAAAGTCAACGGGTTCTTGACTAGGTCGCTGAGTTAGCCAGGTTACATCAGGTTTTTTCTTTCCCTATTTTTTCTTTAACCCGGCTTGATTCTAGCCCCGAGTCGGCCTGGTCCCAAAACAACCCGCCGGGTTTCAAAACTATAATTATAAGTGGTTATATTGTATTGTCACTAAAATTATCTAATTATTTATTAATTTATTACTATGCTATTTAAATTAAAATTATTCTTAAATTTGTAACTTAATTTATGATTTTTAGAAAAAAATAAAATAAATTATTTGAAAACATCTTCCTGTCATTGATAAAAATATAATTTTATAAATGATTTAGATAGAAAAAAAACAAGATTTAAAATATGATGTAAGAGTTTTTTTTAACGTAAATATAGATATTATGAATACTTTTAAATGATACATAATTTCTTTTAAATAAAAAAATAAAAATATAAACAATAATTAATACATAAGTTTTTTAAAGCAAATAAAAATGCTATACAATTCAAATTCATATTTATTAGTAGTATTTTTTTATTAAATTTTTTTAAGATTATCTTTATTTTTTTTAATGAAATAAATATCTTTTCATTTCGAAAAACGTTGCTTCTCCCATGTTTTTTCTTAAATGAAAACTAATATAGCTTTAAGTGTAACTATATTTTACTTTTAAAAATTAAGCAAGTTATAATTGAAATCCTCACCAATATCTTTAATTACTTTAAAAAGTAAAACTTTTTAGTTAAATTAAATAACATCTTTAACTAGATTATATTTTAAATAATCTTGTTATTTATTTTAAACTCAATTTAAATTCATTTAAGTGAAAACAAGCAGGGAAAAACAACATAATAAACAATACTAAAATTATGTTTATTTTCTGTAAAGTGATTTATAAAAAACTATTTTTAAAATTTTTTTATTTAATTGTTATTAGAAAAATTGGTCAATAGAAAATATTTTCCAGTTAAGAAAAAATTTAACTTGGTTTTTAGAAAAGTATTTTTATGAAAAATTTGGACAGAAAATACTTTCCGGATATTGTAAAAAACTAGAAAAGTATTTTTATGAAAAATTTGGGCAGAAAATACTTTCCGGATATTGTAAAAAATTTAGAAATATCAAATAATATTATTTGATGATTATATCAAATTTGGTCCTCTAACTTTTAAATGCAATATATATTTTGTTTTGAATATTTATTTTTCAATTTCATCTCTTAAAATTTAATTTTTATATTAACTTTAATCTTTATTTTCATAATTGTTATTTGTTTTTTACTTATTATTTTTTATTGAAATTTTTTATTTATCAAATTTGATTCTTATTTTTTTTATTGTTACTTATTTTATTTGAAATAATTTATGAAATGTTAATATTATTATTTTAATTTTTTTATCTTTTATCTTTTTATATTTGATCTCATTTATTTTGATTATTTAAGATAAAATTATTATTTTTTTAAATTTTATTTTTATTTAATTTTTTAATTTATAAGATTTGTTCCTAATTATTTTAATAAACTTGAAAAAAAAAAAAATAAAATATTAATAAGTTATTTTCTAACTCATTTTCTATGACAGAAAGTGTTTTCCAACTTATTTTCTATTACACTACTAAATATTATAAAATAATTCACTTTTTTAAAACTTATTTTTAAAAAAAATTATTTTCTACTAAATAAATAGCCTAAAAATAATTGGTCCAATGAGATAAAAAGGTATTTTGATATGGTGTGTTTTAAATAATGTTTTTTAAATATGTATTGCTTTTAAAATTATTATTTTTTTATATTTTTAAATTATTTTAATTGATTATATTAAAAATAATGTTTTTCTATCAAACATCATCGAAGGGTTATCTCACTGATCCAACGATCTGGCTCTTTTTTCAGGTCTTTCCCCGAGTCGGTCGGCAACAATGCCTATCAGTAGGATTTTGTGCCAGAGAACCAGAAGGAAGACCATAAGCTGAACGCAGCGAGTCGGAATCAAGATTCAAATAGAAAGGGGAGCGTAGGTTGGTGTGGCCTCTCAACTCTCGAACGGCGGATTGTTTACATCTCACAACACTGACCCACTGAGTCACCACCCTCTCTTACTGAATCAATGGAACTTCCACCAAGATGGGCTGTCTTACTCTTTTTACTGTTATCTTCAACAAAAGCCTCTAGATCGGCAGTAGATAAAGAAGAGTTCCAAGAGGAATTGTTGTTGAAGCCGTTGCCTGATCGGAAAGTGTTGGCTCATTTCCACTTTGAATCTAGAGCTCCTCGCAATTCCAATGGCCGCCGCCACCTTCATCTCTTCCCTAAAGCCATTTCTCAGATGGTAATAGTTTTTTTTGACTCTCTTCCCACAATATTTTTTTTAAAAAAGGTAAAGGAAGAGTGTGAAACTTGATATTTGGAGGAGTAGTTGTAGTGTTAAATTTGAATTTTTGTTATTTTTTTAAAACTAATTTCTCCGCTCCCTTCAATTGTAGACTTTATGTCATATATATATATATATATTATATATATATATATATATATATATATATATATATATATATATATATATATAGATGTATATCTTCCTGGATTGAAGCTAGTGTAGTGTGTATAAATCGTGGAAAGTTTAACCTGGACAGGTGGAGAAATTCCGGGTCAAGGAAATGGAATTATCGTTCACACAAGGTCGGTGGAACTATGAACGCTGGGGTGGGTTTGACACCATGTCAAGCAACAATGCTAAGCCTCCTGGAGTTGAGTTGTGGGCTGTCTTTGATGTTCCTAAAGAGCAAGTAGATGCTTCTTGGAAGAATTTAACCCATACCCTTTCAGGTCTTTTCTGTGCTTCAATTAATTTCCTCGAGTCATCTACCATGTATTCAGCGCCTGACTGGAGCTTTAGGCAAGCCTCTGGCCATCTGAGGTATGGTATGCTGCCCCGTGAGGCTGTTTGCACTGAGAACCTAACTCCATGGTTGAAGCTCCTTCCTTGTCGAGATAATGCTGGGCTTTCTGCCTTAATGGACAGGCCATCAATTTATACAAGTTTTTATCATTCTCAGCGACTGCATTTGACTTCAAATGCATCTGATCTTGAGGGGTTGAATCCGGGCATTGTTCTAGAACAAACACTTACTGTTGTTCTTCATCCCCGTAGTCAAAGAACTATCTTGACTCATATTAGTGAATCATATCTTCAACCAAGCTGGTCTTTGAGTTCAATTTTTGGTAGGAAAGTCAATGGGAGATGTGCTCTTGCTAAGTCTAGTAAAGTGTATCTTCAGCTTGAGAGAGGCCTAGTTTCTGAACTGAAGAAAAATATTGGCTCTGAAGGGTATGATGGTGAAGCCAACTTTGAATTGTCAGTTAATCCAGACAGGGTACTTAAAGAAGAAAATAGTAGGCATGGAATAGGCTCCTCTTTACTTTATGAATTTTCAGTCGACAAGTACAGCAACTCTAAACCATTTGATCTAGGCCTGACATGGAAATTTCCTGTAATATGGTCATGTCAACAAGCTCCATTACATGCTATTAGATTTTTGATGGGAAGCGGGAATGAAAGAGGTGCAATTGCTATCTTGTTGAAATCTACAGATTTGAATGACAGTTCCCCGGGTGCTGATCGTTCTAGTGATGGATGTGAGTTGCATGTTAATATTTTCCAAATTGTCCCTTGGTATATCAGGGTATATTATCATTCTCTCCAGCTGTTTGTGGATGATCAACTGAAGGCAGTTGGAGCTTTTGTGGAAAAGATACATGTTATGCCTTCCAAAGACAAGATATCTCCTGGTATGATGGAGATGGTACTGAAGCTTCCTTGTGGTGTGAAATCAGCTGCTTTGACATTAGATTTTGATAAGGTATGCGTAACACTTCATGTTTTCAAATTTGACTTGGAATTATAGAGTGATTAGTGAATGAATTCTGAGTGTCATAAAATATGTACAATGGTCAGTAACATCCTCTGGGAAGCCAAACCATGGAAACAGTGGCTAAGGGCAAATAGATTATAATTTCCTGTCTGCAAGATTTGTTTATTTTTAATCTCAGATTCTGCCTGTTTTACTTGACATGGACAATGCTTTGAAGGGACTTTCTTTTTTCAGTTAATCTGCTGGATACTAAAAGCACATTATAGTAGCTTTCTCCATGAACATAGGGCGTCAAATCAAGTCATCTAAATGCTCCAATGTACTGAATCTTGCTATAGTGATGATTTTCTGTTGCACCTAACGCATAGAGAAAGCTAGCAATAGTCTAGCAGAATGGAAAAACATACTGTTATTAATGATCACATGCACAGGACTTGTGATGTTTCTAAGACAGCCAAACTGCATTGGAATTGTGTTTCTTATCTACTGCTTTATGATATTCAACAGGGTTTTTTGCACATTGATGAATACCCTCCAGATGCCAATCAAGGATTTGATATTCCATCAGCTGCAATAAGCTTTCCCAACTTCCATGCAAGTATGCATTTCCCTAGCAACGACTCTGAGAGAAAATCACCCATGCTGTCTAAATTTCAGGTCATATGATATTCGAGATTCTTAATGTGCTTCATATTGGACAATCCTAGTTTATTGGATTGATTGTAGATTGGTGATGCAGGAAAGCAGTCCTGTTCTCTCGTACACTGAAGTATTACTTGTACCTTTGACAACTCCTGATTTTAGCATGCCATACAATGTCATCACTATCACCTGCACAGTGTTTGCTCTGTATTTTGGATCACTGCTCAATGTACTTCGGCAGCGGGTTGGAGAGAAGGAAAGACTTCTTAAAAGCAAAGGTACCTTCATGGCTTGAATTGTGTTGTTGCAGGATCACTGGAATATGGTCTGTAGATATGGTCTATGGATGGCCCTCTCTCTTGAATTAATTCAATAATTACAATCTAAATGTTGGTGAATCAACAAAAAACTTAAATTGCTGATTTATAATGTTAATTATGTGATGATATCAACGCACATTAAAATGTGTGGATCCGAGACATTTGTTTTGAGCTAAGCATTTCCAATATCTAAAAAGGGACACTATCTTTGAATAACAGTTTTCTATTGGCTCGACTTGCACATGTACTCGGCTCCTGATCTTTCTTTCATTCCTCCATTTGCAGCTACTGCTGTAAAAACTGGTCGCCCGTCTGAACTGCTGTCCAGACTGTCAGCCAAGCTTAGAGGAAGATCACAGGAGCCTTCCCAATCACCTTCAGAATCATCACCCTTGATAAATTCTAAATTAGTACTTAAAGTCTTGTTAATGGCTGCACTTGCTGTTGCGTGGCAATATTATTTTGGATGACAACATCAAAGGGTAAGTTAGGGACCTCCAGTCCAATGTACAACATTACGCGCAGAAGGAAAGCATGGTAAGGGACGAGTAAAGTGATTTTTCTACCATTAAACTACTTGTAGCCCAATTTTGTATTCCAAGTCGTACTTTCTTAGGTTCTATATTAATCAATTGGTATTTTCGAAATCTGGTTTATATCCATCGCCAGCCAACCTTGATTGATTGATATTTTCATCAGAATTGAGGGTTTCATGCGCTTTTTTTTTTTTTTTTTCAAGTGAATGATTTTGAAAAAGCAAACTAGAGTTGTGTTGTCGATGTCGTGTTAAAAAGCTGGAACAACAGCACTAGGGTTGATCAAATGACCAATACCAGAGTTGGCTCCATTTATCACACGCATACGCAAAGATTTATAAGCACATTGAGAGTTGGCTCCAGTTATTTTTATCTTTAGCAAGCTGACTTTTTCTTTTATCGAGCGCTTCCTCTTGAAGTCAAGACCATTCCATCTTGGCATCCGATAACCCTCATCGCATCTTGAAGAGACAAATCCTCAGTACTGTCTTTAGTTTCTTGTCTTCTAAATCAAACATGTGAGCATGCATAAAGACCAAATGTTTCCCTTCATCTTTCTATTCAGAGCAAGTCGCTATCTTGATGCCGTCGTCTGCTACTGCTCGTTCTCAAGTTCAGCTCTGTAGTTAATCTTACTTGAAGCGCTTTCAGGGTCAAATGCCCTTGAGAACAAACAATTCCACAGTGCTGTAGCTCCCTTAAAGTCTTCTAAATGTATTAGACCCATATGGGTTCATTTTTTAAATTATTCGGAGAGAAACTTAGTCTCAATTGATATCTTTACCATAGAATAAAAAGAAAAGAACAGTGTTATGGTCAAAACGCGAAAGCATGCAAGTCTATGAGCTGCGACAATGATCTCTTGATAGCTCCCGAGAAAAAAAAAAAGCTGCTGCTGCTAATAATAATAATAATAAACAACAAAGAAACAATAACTTACGCTTAGTGCCAATTTTAGAGAGCTTGCCATCCACACAATAAGAGCTTCCTTCTCATATTTACCAGTACCCTTTGCAGAGAAAAAGTTAAGATGCAATCACCATGTAACTGGGGAGGATACAAGAACAACCCCTCTACTTATGAAGTGATCGATGAAGCTTCAAAAAAGAACTTCATTAGATTTGGGCTTTTTTCACGAAAACCTTAGGTTAGATAGTGAGCATTGTTACCTGTGAAAAAAACTGTGTTTAAGTCAATTTAAGGATTTTTATGCGGATATTATGTAAGAGAAATGAAGAAGAAGAGATAAATATTTTTTTTCTGTATTGAAAATGAGAAAATCCCCTTCTCTGTACCCTAAACTCGGGGATTTATAGCTTTTCTTAGAAAAATTATAAAGCTACTTACTTGGTAAAGTGACAGATTTAATACATAACTTACCCCATCACATGATAGCTTGCCTATATCATCAGCAGCTCATCGTAAAAGATGGTAATTATAAATAAAGTATGGCTTGTACAACTTGACGTGGTAACTTAGAAAAATAAGAGATAAGTGATAAAAATAAAAGTAGAGAAAAAAAAAAGAGAGAGAAAAGTGGTGGGATAGGGAAAAACCAACCATACGAGGCCCAGTTGAGTATAGGCTCGATCACCGAGCCAAAACTTTTTTTTTAATGTATTATTATTTATTTTTAAGTAAATTTTTAACTATATAGTTAAAAAATTACTTTACTTGAAAACTAAAAATAATAAGAAGAAACCAATAATACATGAAATATTCAAATATATGCATGAAGGGTGTCAACTTGATATAAATAATGGGGACATTAATATATTAAAACCTGATAATTATAAGAGTGTCTATGCCTAGTAGGGAATCTTGGGCACCTTTCTTATGGGTGTGCATATGATTATGACTATGTTAGAGAATTTGTTAGTTTATATGTTTATATCTATTTTATTCATGTAGAACATATTTAATTTTATTAAATAAATATATTATTTATTTTTAATATTTATTAATATTTAATTTATGAATTTAATGTTTGATATGTTTATATCTATTTTATTCATGTAGAACATATTTAATTTTATTAAATAAATATATTATTTATTTTTAATATTTATTAATATTTAATTTATGAATTTAATGTTTGATATGTTTATATCTATTTTATTCATGTAGAACATATTTAATTTTATTAAATAAATATATTATTTATTTTTAATATTTATTAATATTTAATTTATGAATTTAATGTTTGATAAATGAATTTAGAGTAAAGTTAAAATTCATGAAACAAAAACACTTTGCAAAGAAAATTATAAAAATATTTTAATTATAAGATTCCTATTACGTCAAAGTTTTATTCTTAAATGTTCCTAATCAATGCTCTCTTAATAATGAATATTTATTAGAGCTGTTAGACTAGAGTATATTATGTTCTTTTTTTTATAAAAGAAAATAACTGATTTTATAAACTGAGGTATGAAAGATACCTAAAACTAATATACAGATGCTTTTCAGATAATATGTACATTGAACTGATCCGTATAAGAACTTTATATGGAGATCTTACTTGTGTATATAAAAAAGCTCATATGATAGTTGATTAGTACTTAAAAGTGCATTTTTATCAAGGTTTTATATCATCATTTTGCACTTGAAGTATCAATAACTCCTTAACTAAAACATGTTTTATAAGAATGTATCTAATAATATAAGATACCTATAATTTGTGGTAAATGTCTATTTTTAATACAGGCCTATCACATAAATGAAAGGATTGATTGATGACTTGAAGAACTTAAATTGCAAGGATAAAGAGATGGCCAAACTTAGAAAAGAGATGTCGGTGCAATCCAAACCGGAACACTGTTCGGTAAATGGGTCATATCTGGAGCTATATATCTCAGATTTAGGTCCAATTTATATGGATGGAAAGGTAAGACATAGGCCTACAACTTTCATATGGAGCCCAAGATCTAAAAAGGCCATTATCAAGTCCAAATTGTAGCAACAACAAAGAAGCCCGAATCTGTCTTCCAGCCCGAGCACTGTTCGGTATTTTGGCCATATCTGGAGTTCTAGAAGTCCAAATGAGCTGAAATTTTTACACAAGAAAGCTGAGACAATTGCCTACAACTTTCATGTTTGCAACTGGCTCCAGTTTTGACGTTATCAATGACGTTTTGGGCAGACAAGAGAAGATAAAGATTGTCACCAAGTCAAAAGTTGGCCACCCACTTATCAATTAGTCATCAAATCAATAGTTCCCAATTTTGGCCTATAAAAGGAGGCATTTGCCATGCATTTAGGCATCTTGGTGTTCAGATCAAGATCATGCTCTTCCTTTCTCTCTTTGTATTTTTTATGCTTTGTTTTCATTAATATTAAGTTTATGCCTTTCATTTCCTTTCCTTTACTTAGTTAACTTTTATGTTCTTATTTTGTTTATCTATTTTGCTTTCTTTCATTATGTCTAGCTAAGTTAATTATGTCAAGGTGAAAAGGTTACACTAATGGTGTAAGAATAAGTATAATGTAAACTTAATATGGACTTTAATGTTTGATACTAACATGTTTTATATTTGTTATCTTGTTCACTCTTTAATACTTTGCTTGTTAAATGACTAATCTTGATTTATGTTGTATAACACTTGGTACAACAAATGCTTGGCACTTTCATAGCCCATAATGTATGGTATAACCGACACCTGAGCTATGAAAGGAACTTGATTTATTGTTAACATAAGTTATAATCATGAATGCTTGACGAGATTTACAAGTATTAGCATTAATTGAATAAGATGACTAATGTAATCATGTTAACAATATATAATCTGATTGGAACCTCCTTTGTGTGTGGTTTCCAATTCAATAATAAGAGTTTATACTATACTTGTTTGATATACCATTAGTGGAACCTCTAACCTTGACATTTGTTATTATCATTGTTTAATCGTTACATTAATATTCCATCTCAAAGTTCTCATCTTCTTCTTCTTCTTCTCCTTCTTTTTCTTTATTATTATTATTATTATTATTATTATTATTATTATTATTAGTACTACTACTACTACTACTACTACTACTACTACTACTACTACTACTACTACTACTACTACTACTACTACTACTACTACTACTACTACTACTACTACTACTACTACTACTACTACTACTACTACTACTACTACTACTACTACTACTACTA
>NW_011500591.1:41547-46951 GCF_000495115.2 Populus euphratica
TAATCTCCCTGTGGTTCGACCCCGGTCTTTCCGGGTTATTTATTACTTCGACACTCCTGCACTTGGGAGAAGACATCAATCTTTTAGTCGTGTCAATAGTTGTGTAATTAATCCTTAGACTTGAGATTACTAAGTTATTTCATATATAAAGTGTTATGTTTTCATCCGATTACATGTTATCCTGTTAAAGATAATAAATGGACAGACATTGGATATAACATAAACTATATGAAGATATTTGAGTGATCAAGAGAGGATTCATCACCCTAGGTGAATTATGGATAATATTCAACATGTTCTCAAATATTATTGGTTGTTAAATCCTTATACAAGGTGGAAAGAGATTTGAAAAGAGTTTCAAATATTATTCAAATGATTAATGACTATAATATTGAAAATAAATATGATTTGACATGACAAACACACTCCATGCTAAAATATCTAAATCAATATATTATTGATGAAGAAATAATAATTACACTGAGAAATCAGTTATTGGAAGGTTAAGTCAAACCACTTACGACTTTTCTAATATTTGAGGAATCATGACATGTTGCTAGATAGTTTATGATCTTTAAATATAAATTAATCAATTATAAAATTGATGATAAATTAAATTATTTAATTTATTTAGAGTTATAATTTATATTTGTGCCAACATATTAGGAACCTAATAAGTCATACATATTAAAAACTATTAGTTATAAATTAAATTGAGATAAAAAATTTAAAGTGTGACTTGATTGAAAATAATTTTAGAAATGAAGCATTAGAATATATTTAATTCAAGATTATAATTTTAGTTTTAGAATAATCAAGTAAGGACTTGATTGATTAAATTTAAGAAATTATCCTTAAATAATATATGAATATTTTTTAAAGGACATATTGGTATTTTTCCATTTATAGAGTTTTTAGGATTCCTTATAAATATACAACTAAGCCTATTATTTTGGAAGTGAGAGAAAAGTTATGTCAAATAGTTTTTACCAAAAAACTACGTAAATACAAAATCAGAGTTAACACTCTAGGCTTAGCAAGTTAGTCTCTCCTAAATAGAGATTTAAGATATTTCTCACAAGTGGTTCGTGTGAATTACCATTAATAGTCGAACAATTAGACGACTTGTGGTTTGCAACAATCTAGCCTTAAAACATATATTTAAAACTGAAAAGAAGTTCAGATCTTCAGATAATCTTTTAATAAACTCTTAACAATTCTATATCTATCTAATAAGATCTTTGAGACTTCTAAATAATTTTTAAATTTATCATTTTCATTGCTGTATGAATTTCAGGAACCTAACAGAATTTTGATCCACTATGATAAGATGATAATAACAATTGTGTCAGGAATCTAGGTCCACTTCTTTACTATTCCATATGGTTATGCTTGAATCATTTCACCATAATAATGGTTATTGGCAAAATCACAGCTATAAAGAGATAGTACTCTCCTTTTCTTCATAATTGACACGATCAAAGAGTTGATGTCTTATCCCAAGTGCAGGAGTGTCAAAGTAAAATAACCCGGCAAGACCGGGGTCGAACCACAGGGAGGTGAATTATATAAATTACAAATAAAGAAAAGATTTGAAGAGAATAATAACAGAAAAGGAGTAGAAGAAAGTTTTGGGATATGATATTGATGTAAGGATTAAACAATAACAAAACATATGTCAAGGTTATAGGATTCACTAATGGTATTTCAAATAAATATAATATAAACTCTTTTTATTACTCAACTAGAAACCACACACAAAGGAGGTTCTAATCGGATGATTTCTCGTTATTAGCTCATTATAAATTACTAACATGATCATATTAATTATCTTATATAAGTAATACCATACTTATAAATATCATCAAGCATTCATGTTGCTAGTTTATGTTAACAACAAATCAAGTTTCTATCATAATAACAATTTCGGCCGAAAACTATGAAAGATCAAGCATTTGATGTACCAAATATTATACAACACAAATCTAAATTAAACATTTAATAAGCAAGGTATTAAGAATTAGTAAGATAAAAAGATAAAACATGTTAATAACAATCTTTCTTGGATATAAACATTTAAAGCTCATGTTGAGTTTATATTATACCTATTCTAACACCATTAGAGAAACCTTTTCACCTTGACATAATTAACTTAGCTAAACATTAAGAAGGAGAAAAACACAAATAAACAATATAAGAACATAAACATAATATAAGCTAACTAAGTATAGGAAAGGAAATGAAAGAGCATAAACAAGAGATTACTATAGCATAAAAGAAAACTTGAACATTACAAAGATGTAGAGAGAAAGCAAGAAGATAACTTTGATCTGAAAATTAATATGACTAAATACATGGACAATGCCTCCTTTTATAGGCTAAGTTTCAGAACTATTGATTGATTGAAGAATTGGTGGGCATCCATTGATTTGGTGGCTGGTTTTTGACATTAATGGCTGCTGGTTTTTTGATATTGTGGGCTGATTATTGATATTGTTGGCTGGCCAAAACGTCATTGCTCACATCAGAATTATAGCCAACTGAATTGTGGAATCTGTGGGCAATTGTCTCAGCTTTCCATCAAAAAAAACCAGAGCTCATTTGGACTTCTAGAACTCAAGATATGAGCCAAAAACCGAATAGTGCTTGAGTTGCAGGACAGCTTTCGACGTCTTCGTTGTTGCTAAGATTTGGGCTTGAAAACGGCAGAACTGAGTCTTTGACTTCATATGAAAGTTGTAGGTCTATGTCTTACCTTTCCATCTATATAAAATGGACCTAAATCTGATATCTACAGCTCCAGATATGATCAAATTATTGAACGGTGTTCGAGTTTGGAATGCACCAGCAACACTTTGCTAAGTTTGGCCTTCTTTTTATCCTTTTAATTTCAATCCTTAAACTCATCAATTAATCCTTTTATTTATGTGATAGACCTGCATTTAGGATGAACATTTATTATGAATTAAAGGTATATTATATTTTTAGACTTGCTAATATAAAACATGCTTTTGTTAGGGAATTTAATGATACTTTAGGTGCAATATGATGACATAAATCCTTAATGAGAATGCACTTTTAAGTACTAATCAATAATCATATTCTTCTTCCTTTTGAATTATTTATGGCTAAACCATTAGTGTGCAAAGAAATGTGAGAAACCTTACTTTTTATTTTCTTGTTTGCTTTTAAATGTTTGTCTAGATTAAAAAAAATTTTGGTAGAGGAGATTCTAGAATTGGAACTTCTACTAGTGGAAATGGTGGAGCTAAAGCTTCTCATTCTACTAGTGGAAATAGAGGAGTTAGTGTTAGTTTAATATGCCATATAGATAATCGGTTGTTTATATGTGACATTATTATATTCATGTAAATATATATTTTTTATTAATAAAGGCTTAATTTATCTTTAATATTCATATGATATTAAATTAATGAATCTAAAGTAAAGATAAAGTTCATGGGACAAAAATGTTAAGCAAAGAAAATTATAAAGTTGTTATAATTATGAGATTTCTATTGCATTAAAACATTGTTGTTAAAATGTTTCTTATGATGCTCTCTTAAATACTAGATATTTATTAGAGTCGTATAGAATAATACATATTATTTTTTTTTTTTTTTATGAAAGGAAGTGGTTGTTTTCTTAAGTTAAGGTATAAATAATATATACAACTAATATGTAGGTATTTGTCATAAGACATATATATTGAACTGATCTGCATGAGAATTTCATATCGAAAGATTACCTATGTCTCTAAAAAGGGTTACATGATGGTTGTGCAAGTGATCCTTAGACTTGAGATTACTTAGTTATCTTATATAGAAAATATTATGCTTTAATTCTATTATATGTTATCTTAATCAAGATAATGAAGGGGTAGATATTGGATATAATATGAACTATATGAAGATACTTGAGTGTTCAAGAAAAGATTCATTACCCTAGGTGAATTACAAAAATTGTTCTATATGTTTTCAAATAGTATTGACTGAGAAGTCCTTGGCCAATGTGGAATGAGATTTGAAAAAAGTTTCAAATCTTGTTCAAATGATCAATGACTATTAAATAAAGAACAAACATGATTTAACATAGTAGACATATTTCATGATTTAATGCTAAATCAGAAAATTATTTATGAAATGATATTAATTACACTAAGAAATTAGTCATTAAAATGTTAAATCAAACCACTAATGACTTTTCTAATATTTAAGGGATCATGACACGTTGCTAGATGTTGCCCTTGATCTTTAAACATAAATTAATTAATTGTTGAATTGATAATAAATTAAATTATTTAATTTATTTAATCATATTTAATTATAATTATAATTTATATTTGGGCCAACATATTAGGAACCTTATAAGTCAAATACATTAAGAACTATTAGTCATAAATTAAACTGAGATGATTTAATTAAAATATATTTTAGAAGTTAAATACTAGAATATAACTAATACATGGATTATATTTTTAGAACTAGAAAAATCAAGAAAGGACTTAATTGAGTTAATTACTAAAATTATTCTAAATTAATATATGGATATTATTCACAAGACAAATTGATATTTTGCTAATTTATAAGATTTTTTAGATTTTCTTATAAATAGTATGATATGCCTCTTATTTTTGTAGTTGTTATTTGTTAGACAAAAAAACCATGCAAGTTATAGAATAGAGAGCTAACACTTTAGGCTTAACAATCCTAAATAGAAATTTAAGAGATTTTTCACTAGTGGTTCATGTGGATTACCATTGGAAGATAGACAATTAGATGACTTGTAGTTTGCAACAACCCTTCCTTTAAAGAATAATTCAAGGTCAACGAAGATCAGATTTTCTTGTAATAAATCTCTAAGCAACTCTAAATTTATCTAATGGGATTCTATAAACTTTTAAATAATTTTGTTTTATTGTTTTTGTTGTATGTATGATAGTCGGGAACTTAATAGTTGGACTTTTTCATCAAGGTGATAAGAGGCATCTATTCTCTAGACAATAAACTAGTTAACCCTAACCCTTAGATGATTAGTACTTAAAAGTGCATTTTTATCAAGGTTTTATGTCATCATTTTGCACTTGAAGTATCAATAATCCTTTAACTAAAGCTTGTTTTATAATAATATATCTAATAATATAAGATACCTTTAATTTGTGGTAAATGTTCATTTTAAATACAAGCCTATCATATAACTGAAAGCATTGATTGCTGAATTTAAGAAATGAAATTGAAAGGATAAAGAGATGGTTAAACTTCAAAAACAGATGCCGGTGCAATCCAAACCGGAACACTGTTCGGTAATTAGGTCATATCTGGAGCTGTAGATCTCAGATTTATGTCTACTAAATATGGATGAAAATGTAAGATATAGGCCTACAACTTTTATATGGAGCCCAAGA
>NW_011500591.1:53316-57242 GCF_000495115.2 Populus euphratica
AACAAAGAAGTCAGAATCTATCTTCCAGCCCGAGCCCTGTTTAATGTTTGGCCTATATATGGAGTTCTAGAAGTCTAAATGACTTGAATTGTTAATACACGAAAGCTGAGATAATTTCCTATAACCTTCATGTTTTCAAGTGGTTCCAATTTTATCGTTATTAATAACGTTTTGGGCAGACAAGAAAAGATAAGGATTGTCACCAAGTCAAGAGTTGGCATATCTGGAGCTACAGATCTCAGATTTAGGTCCAATTTATATGGATGGAAAGGTAAGACATAGGCCTACAACTTTCATATGGAGCCCAAGATCTAAAAAGGCCATTATCAAGTCCAAATTGTAGCAACAACAAAGAAGCCCGAATCTGTCTTCCAGCCCGAGCACTGTTCGGTATTTTGGCCATATCTGGAGTTCTAGAAGTCCAAATGAGCTGAATTTTTTACACAAGAAAGCTGAGACAATTGCCTACAACTTTCATGTTTGCAACTGGCTCCAGTTTTGACGTTATCAATGACGTTTTGGGCAGACAAGAGAAGATAAGGATTGTCACCAAGTCAAAAGTTGGCCACCCACTTATCAATTAGTCATCAAATCAATAGTTCCTAATTTTGGCCTATAAAATGAGGCATTTGCCATGCATTTAGGATCTTGGTGTTCAGATCAAGATCATGCTCTTCCTTTCTCTCTTTGTATTTTTTATGCTTTGTTTTCATTAATATTAAGTTTATGCCTTTCATTTCCTTTCATTTATTTAGTTAACTTTTATCTTATTTATGTTCTTATATTGTTTATTTATTTTTCTTTTTTTTTTTATTATGTTTAACTAATTTTACTATGTCAAAGTGAAAAGGTTATACTAATGGTGCAAGAATAAGTATAATGTAAACTTAAGATGGACTTTAATGTTTGATACTAATATGTTTTGTATTTGTTATCTTGTTCACTTTTTAATACTTTGCTTGTTAAATGACTAGTCTTGATTTATGTTGTATAACACTTGGTATAACAAATGCTTGGCACTTTCATAGCCCATAATGTATGGTATAACCGACATCTGAGCTATGAAAGGAACTTGATTTGTTGTTAACATAAGTTATAATCATGAATGCTTGACGAGATTTACAAGTATTAGCATTAATCGAATAAGATGACTAAGGTAACAATTGTGAATTTTGAGATCACAACATCTATGTGTATTTTTAAGTTTGGGTATATCCTTTCCTTGTCTACTTTTGTTAGAGATGTATTTTTCTACTACAACGTGTGTGTGAGCAAATTGCATCCAAATGAGTGGATTACTCTAATAATTTTTTATTAGTATTTGAGACTCAAAGATCATGTCCCAATTGTTGATTTCTTTATATATTGCTATAATTTATCTACTTTTTTTTAGGGTAAGAAATGGTTTACATGGTTTTATACTTTTTATAGGAGGAGAATACGAAATCCCTTAAACGATATTTTTCAAGGTAAATTATTGTCAATAAAAAATTAGATGAATAATTGGTTAATAAGAGGTTATAGTGGTTTAATAACCTCTTCTAAAAACATGTGGGGATTGTTTTTGGTTTGGAGGGTGTCTGTCATATGTAATATTGTTCCTTCTTTATGCTAAAATAAGGAGAATGTTTTCAGAAATCTTACTGAGAACTATCAATACTATCTTTTTCAGTTGGCTAAAGGGTATTTTCTAAGCTATAATATTTATGGTACAAGATATATTTTTCATCTTCTTTACTTTTGGAATATATCTGTTATAGTAATATTTGTCTATATTATTTACATATAGGCTCTACTCTCTAAGATTATTGAAGAACAAGAAGAAAGATCAATGAGCTCCAACTTTTTATTTATTATCATCATCATTGTTAAAAGGATACTCAAGAGGAGAAGAAGTTTTAAGAGGAGGAATCTTATAAAAAAGACAAGACTAAAACAAAGAAACTTGAACCTAAAATAGAGGTCATAAGAGAATCTCAACATTGAAGTGGTGAGATGGAGACTAATATTGACATGAAAACTATTGGGAGCATATATGCTTTGTACTAGAGGAGTAAGAAGAGACATAGTTCACAACCTGTTATTTTAGTTCTCTTCTACTAATGACACCCACGCCAAGTCCACTTTCAAGCCTTATACATGTTATTACCCCCACAAAGTCTTGTGCATGTTGTAATATGTCCTATTAATATTCATGTAAATTTGAGTGGTTACACCATTCTAACACTTCTTCTTCTCCTCTTTTTTGGTTTCATCAGTCATTTACCTTAATTTTTTTAAGCTACAGAACAACCAATGGTTGTGGTTCCTAACCTAAGAAATCTTTTTGGGTGGGATTTCAACCTCATAGAAATTTAATTTATATTGATAGAGAGAGACTTTATGACATCTATATTTATGGATAATACTTCGATTGTAGATCGTCATGTCTAAAAAATAGATATTTTTGCTAGAATATCTCAGTTTCCCTAGGTATACACCAATTTAAAGAAGATTGTCTATTGATTGATATTTAAAAGTATATTTTTATCAAGGTTTTATATCATCATTTTGCACTTTAAGTATCAATAACTCCTTAACTAAAGCATGTTTTATAATAATATATCTAATAATATAAGCTACATTTAATTTATGGTAAATGTTCATTTTAAACGCAGGCCTAGCACATAAATGAAAGGATTGATTGATGAATTTAAGAACTGAAATTGAAAGGACAAAGAGATGGCCAAACTTCTTGTTAAGAGGTATTGAGCAGATATATAAATTTAATGAGAGTTTGTTTATCTGGATAGATTAATGGAAGTTAAATGATGAATACCTTGCTTTGTGGAATTTGCAAATTGTTTTTCTATTTTACGCTTTGATTACTAGGGACTAGTAATAAGCTGGTTGGGGGGTGTGATTAGTACTTAAAAGTGCATTTTTATCATGGTTTTATATCATCATTTTGCACTTGAAGTATCAATAACTCCTTAACTAAAATATGTTTTATAATAATGTATCTAATAATATAAGATACCTATAATTTGTGGTAAATGTCTATTTTTAATGCAGGTCTATCACATAAATGAAAGGATTGATTGATGACTTGAAGAACTTAAATTGCAAGGATAAAGAGATGGCCAAACTTAGAAAAGAGATGTCGGTGCAATCCAAACCGGAACACTGTTCGGTAAATGGGTCATATCTGGAGCTATATATCTCAGATTTAGGTCCAATTTATATGGATGGAAAGGTAAGACATAGGCCTACAACTTTCATATGGAGCCCAAGATCTAAAAAGGCCGTTATCAAGTCCAAATTGTAGCAACACCAAAGAAGCCCGAATCTGTCTTCCAGCCCGAGCACTGTTCGGTATTTTGGCCATATCTGGAGTTCTAGAAGTTGAAATGATCTTAATTGTTTACATAGGATAGCTGAGATAATTTCCTACAACTTTCATGTTTTCAAGTGGTTCCAATTTTGACGTTATATTTGTTATCTTGTTCACTCTTTAATACTTTGCTTGTTAAATGATTAATCTTGATTTATGTTGTATAACATTTGGTACAACAAATGCTTGGCACTTTCATAGCCCATAATGTATGGTATAACCGACACCTGAGCTATGAAAGGAACTTGATTTGTTGTTAACATAAGTTATAATCATGAATGCTTGACGAGATTTATAAGTATTAGCATTAATTGAATAAGATGACTAATGTAATCATGTTAACAATATATAATCTGATTGGAACCTCCTTTGTGTGTGGTTTCCCATTCAATAATAAGAGTTTATACTATACTTGTTTGACATACCATTAGTTGATCCTCTAACCTTGACATTGTTTGTTATCGTTGTTTAATCCTTACGTTAGTTTTTCATATCAAAGTTCTCATCAATTTTTTTTTCTTCTTCTTCTCTTTCTTTATTATTGTTATTATTA
>NW_011500591.1:57419-61592 GCF_000495115.2 Populus euphratica
TATTATTATTATTATTATTATTATTATTATTGTTATTGTTATTGTTATTGTTGTTGTATTATTGTTATTTATAATTTGTACAAATAACCTCCCTGTGGTTCGACCCCGGTCTTGCCGGGTTATTTATTACTTCGACACTCCTGCACTTGGGAGAAGACAACAATCTTTTTGTCGTGTCATCTATGCAATCAGTTAACCAATAACATGTATGTAGCTTTCCATGTGAGTATGGAGATATTAATATCCTTATTATTATCATTTACTATTTTTAGCACTACTAATAGAAGGTTCTTTTTTTTCCCCCAACAAATGCAAGTATTAGCTCTCTAGAGATAGGAAGAAGAGCATAAGCAGATAACCAAATCTTTGATGCTAGCTTATCAAGAGATTATAATTTGCAAGGAGAGACAAACTCATATAGAGGAGAGTCTTCGTGAACTATAGTCTACCTATTGCTCCTTACACATATAAAGAAATGCTCTTTATATAGAGCTTGCATCCTTTAATGTTGCTATTGTGGAGTCCAAACAAGAAGTGCTTAGTCTTAAAAAAGAGAATTAAAGAGTTTGAAAATGCATTTTTTGATGTCTAGAGTGCACTAGTTGATATGCAATATGAACTTGCTAAGGTATAGGGTGAGATGACTTGGTTACACGCAGAATGTTCACATTTCCAAGTATTAGGAGAAAATCCATCTGACTTTGAGACTACTTATAACAACAATCCCACATTATAAACTATAGTAGAGGATGGATTGGTTGACATAATGGGAGATGTTCACTTCTAAAACAATTCTTAGAACATTAATATAGACTAAGATTCAAACTCGGAGAGCTATAACAACCTCAGAAGGTTAATATTTGTTTGATGAGCTAGACTAAGAATAGGAGACCACAAGTAGTACTTGTATTCCATTTGATATGTTTGGCATTATATTTTTATTATGTAATAATTTTGGATTTGCTATGTTGTATTGTGTTATGTATGTTTTGATAATGAATTAAAGGAAGTTGAATTTATCATTTGGCTATCTATTTTTGGAGTATAAACTAAATGTAATTTAGAGATTAATAGTTTCATGAGAAATTGTCTATTTTGTAATAAGTTGGGTAGGAATTGTGGCACGTCGTGGCAAAAACATCCACCCTCAATATTTTATTTGATGTTTAAAAATGTGTGGCAAATATGGGGAGATAAGGAATTCTTTGTCTTTTATTAGTGGAAAAATAGAATGAGATCGCCACCTAATATTTTGGTTACTAGGAACCCTAACTGGTTCTAAAGATCGGGTACGGGGACTGGTTGCGTAAAGAGAAGGTATTAACACCCCAAATATGCCCTACCTAAGATAAGCTGTATTATTTTATTATCTAAAAAAATCTAAAGTCTTGCTTTGTTTTCTAGTTGTTGGTCCGTCTATGGTTTAAGAAAAGTTCTATTCGGTAAAAAAACCCTTATATTATTGGGTAAAACCTAAAAGTTCTAACCTCAACAAATAATTTAATATCTGAAATATATCTTACATAAAAGGTCATAATCCCAGGTATTAAAAGAAAAAAAATATTTTTTTAAGAATTTTTGAAATATTGGCCAGTTCTCATGACTTTAATAAACTGGTTATTAAAGCCAAAATACATGCCAAAACTTTTTTTTAATATAAAGATACAATATGATTTTTTTATTATACTTTTTTACAAAGACGTGGTTGTATGTATGAAAACAAAAAAAATTTTATTTTTTTATTATGTTTTGACAGAAACCATGAATTTCAATACTGAATTTGTATCTTTACAGTAGAAAATCGTTCTAACATCAATAAATAATTTAATATTCAGAATACATCTTACGTGTAAGATCGTAACCCCAGGTATTAAAAGAAAAAAAATATTTTTTTAAGAATTTTTGAAATATTGGCCAGTTCTCATGACTTTAATAAACTGGTTATTAAAGCCAAAATACATGCCAAAACTTTTTTTTAATATAAAGATACAATATGATTTTTTTATTATACTTTTTTACAAAGACGTGGTTGTATGTATGAAAACAAAAAAAATTTTATTTTTTTATTATGTTTTGACAGAAACCATGAATTTCAATACTGAATTTGTATCTTTACAGTAGAAAATCGTTCTAACATCAATAAATAATTTAATATTCAAAATACATCTTACGTGTAAGATCATAACCCCAGGTATTAAAAGAAAAAAAATAATTTTTTTAGAACTTTTGAAATATTGGTCAGTTATTGTGACTTTAATAAACTGGTTATTAAAGTCAAAATGCATGCTAAACTTTTTTTTTTTATAAGGATACAATATGATTTTTTTATTATACTTTTTTAAAGAGACTTGATCATATGCATGAAAACAAAAAAAATTATTTTTTTATAATGTTTTGACAAAAACCAGGTATTTCAATACCAGATTTATATATTTACAGTATAAAAATACAAACCAATATTGATCAAAATACAATAAAATGCTAAAGAAAATTTTCTCCTTTTTTTGGGTGGGGCTAGACCCAGCTAGTCTATGCACGCATAAAATTTTACACGTGTATGAATAGTGCGAGGGTAATTAAATTACCTTACACTGTTCACCCTTCTTTTTATAAATAGCTTAAGACGCAGACGACAATTTTATTACAGGGACTGTGGAAGGAATTGAACATGGTGCTGGAGAGATTAAGACAATGGTGATCCTGACTTCTTCTTCTGCTACCTGCATTCTTGCTTTGGGTTGCTATGGGTTCCTTTTTTTTTTTTTTTTGTTCAACTCACATCTCTCTCTTTCTTTCTTTTCCCGTCTGCTCTCCTCTATCCTCCTCCTTCTGCTTTATTCTCTTGCTGCCTTTTTTACTTTCTTATGCTCTTCCTCCCTTTATTTCTCTCTTCTTTAAGTTCCCCTCTCCCTCTTTTTCTTTTCTTTTCTTTTCTTTTCTTTTCTTTTCTTTTCTTTTCTTTTCTTTTCTTTTCTTTGTCGCATCTTCTCTCTTTTTCCCCTCCCTATGCAATACATCATTTGGCTTTTATAGCTAGAGGATGCAAGCGTTTTCCTTTGTAGGGACGAAGTACCGGCCGGAGAGATACAATCATGGACATGGCCCCTTGATCACCGCCTTCACTGCTGCAATCGTTTCTTCGCCAGCTATAATGTATGTCTTTTGAAGAAGACAATGAGTAAGGTTGAGCGAAATGGCACCGTTTTTGCAATTTTAAACAATATTTCTAATTTGATCCTTGAATGTTTATGTAATTTTGTAATCAAGCCCCTTGAAAAAATTGTAATTAGACCCCTTGATTTTAGCGCCTTTTTTGATTTAGTCCTTGGTTTTGGATTGTTTCAATTAAGTCCCTAATTAGCTATCAAACTTCAATAATTATGCACTTAGCCCTTGATTTGCCCAAATCAACTCTTCAAAATTATAATTGAACACTAGAACTTTAATTTCTTCCAATAAAAGCCGAAATTGACTTAAAAGATCAATGTTCTTGCAATCAAATCCTCTATAAATTCAGTTAAACCTTAGATAAAATTTAATTGAGTCCATAAACATATGATTTTGGACTTTTTTTTCTCAAATTGAATTTTCCTTGTCAACAGCGCTCTCACCAATAAAAAATATAATGTCAAATTTTAACCTTTTTTGTTTTTTGAACCTCCTCAACTAATTTTGTCCTTTTTTCAACATTCTAGCATCGTTTTTTTGCTCCTATTATTTTTTGAATTTCTTTCAAATATTTTTTTGATATATTTTTTTTTTGTATTTTCTCATTTTTATTTTTTTTGTTTTTGTGGGAACCCAAAAATAGGTAACAACAAGAATGATCGTATTGCTCAGTAGAGACCAAACAACAAGTGTACTTCTGTTTGATTGGGATATCTAACTAAGCTACATGTTTAGTGACACGATCAAAAGATTACTGTCAAAGTAATAAATAACTCAGCAAGACAGGGTCGAACCACATGGAGGTTAATTGTCTAAATTATAAATAACAGTAATACTACTACAACAACAACAAGGATAGTAATAATAGTAATAGTAATAGTAATAGTAGTAGTAATAGTAATAGTAATACTACTACTACTAATAAGAATACTAATAATAATATAATAGTAATAGTAATAGTAATAATAGTAGTAGTAATAGAAGAAGAAGAAGAAGAAGAAGAAG
>NW_011500591.1:61849-62894 GCF_000495115.2 Populus euphratica
TCATATCTAGAGCTATAGATCTTGGATTTCATATTAATTTATATGGCTGGAAAGATAAAAAAATAGGCCTACAACTTTCATGGTATGAAAAGACCTAAATATACCATTTTCAAATTCAAAGTTTGGCAACAAAAGAGAAGTCTAAATCTGTCTTGCAATCCAACCCAAACACTACTCAGAGTTTTACCCATAACTAGAGTTCTAAAAGTCCAAATGATCTAAAATTTGGTGGGTGGAAGGAAAAGACAATTTTCAACAACTTTCATGAGACCAGCTCCAATTCGGATGGTAGAAATGAGATTTCATCTAGACAAGATCATGAGGGCTATCCACCACGTCCACCAACAGCACTGCTTAGTATTTTAGAGATATCTCAATTTGTAGTGCTCTAAATGATCTGAAATTTGGTGGGTGGAAGGAAAAGATAATTTCCAACAACTTTCATGAAGAACACTTTGCTACGTTCAGATTGCATCAATATCAATTCAGTCATTCAAAGTGCTTGAGTGATGCTGTCCACCAAGTCCACTAATCAATAGTTGGCCACTACATCAATTATCAATTACTGTATGAATAGTTCTGAATTTTAGCCTATAAAAAGAGGCATTTCAAGGTGAAAAGGTTTCACTAATGGTGTTAGGATAAGTATAATATAAAGTCAATATGGACTTCAATGCTTATATTCTAAACAACTTGTTATTAACATGCCTTATCATTTTTATCTTATTAATTCTTAATACCTTACTTGTTAAATGATTAATTTAGATTTGTGTTGTATAACACTTAGTATATCAAATACTTGATCCTTCACAGTCTTCGACCGACATCGTTATTATAAGAGAAACTTGATTTGTTGTCAACATAAGTTAGCATCATGAATACTTGATAAAATTCATAAGCATGGTGTTACGTAAATAAGATGATTAATATGATCATGTTGATAATTTATAAAGATTTTATACTTTACTTATCTTTAATACCATTAGTATATCCTCTAACCTTAACATTTGTTTTTATCATTGTATAATCTTCACATTAATCTTAC
>NW_011500591.1:63319-78430 GCF_000495115.2 Populus euphratica
ACTTCTAGAACTCCAGATATGGGCCAAACACTAAACAGTATTCGGACTGCAGGACAAATTTAGACTTTTTCGTTGTTGCTACAATTTGGACTTGAAAATGGTCTTTTTAAATTTGGGATGCCATGAAAGTTGTAGGTCTATGTCTAACCTTTTCATCCATATAAAGTAGACCTAAATCCGAGATCTACAGCTCCATATATGATCCAATTACCGAATAGTGTTCCGGTTTAGACTCCATCAATATCTCTTTTCTAAGTTTGGCCATCTCTTTGTCCTTTCAATTCTAGTACTTAAAATCATCAATTAATCCTTTCATTAATATGTGATAGGCCTGCATTTAAGATGAACATTTACCACAAATTAAAGGTATCTTATATTATTAAATATGTTATTATAAAACATGTTTTAGTTGAGTTATTAATAGTTTAAGTGCAAAATGATGATATAAAACCTTGATAAAAATGTACTTTTAAGTACTAATCATTTAGCTTGGTTTGATCAAGGTAATGCTTAACTTAGTCTGACCCGAGCTACTATATATCTTGATTTGTCTTTAACTATTTAGAGAATATTTTAATTTGTAGAACAATTATCCCTAGGAAAAAATAGTCAGGAGAGAAAAACTTCAAAGAAAATTACATGGAGATATGAAGTTAATCATAGAGAAAATAATCAAATATTAACTTGGAGGACTTAACTAAGAGAATAAAACCTTAGAGATAGCATGAAGAAAATAATCAAATATTAACTTGGAGAACTTAACCAGGAGAATAAAACCTTGGAGATTGCATGGAGATATGAAGATTAATATGGAGAAATAAAACTTTATTGAAAAAGTTTTTAGTTCCAAAACCAAGGCATTGAAACATATATATAACAATCATATTGGAGATACACATGAGATATAAAACTCATTGGAGATACATGGCTAATTAGAGATGTGAGAGATTAAATAAAAATACATCTTTAAATGGTCTGAGTGTCATGCATAGGAAAGTTCTTTTCCTTATTCATCTTATAGATGATACATATTAGGCTTAATGATTCTACCCTTAAAAGTTACCAATTCATCCAATTTCTTTGATACTATATCTCCCTTTTTTAAATCTTTTATATCTCCCTTTTTTAAATCTTTTATTTTTTGCTCTTGCATTGTGGTATTGAGAGACTAGGTATCAAAATGCCTCATTTTTAATTACTATACTAAGTCTAACTTCCTCAATCAAGTCCAAGTTTGCCTCTTATCTCTTTATCATTGTTGTTGATAAAGAAAACTAATACTCTATGATTGAAGCATCCCATCTTAATAGGGATTATGACCTCGGTGCCATACGCTAGCAAGAAAATCTTTTTCATAGTCTTGTAGGCCTATAAAATCTCATTTAGTAGTTTAGCTCATTCTTCCTTAGCTATTCTTCCTTAGCTAAATCTTTTTTTCAATCCATTCAATATTATTTTATAAGTGAGTTCAACTTGTCCATTTATCAACAAAAGTGAGGTCGATGAGAATCAATGCTCAATCTTAGGCTTTGGTGGCATATGAGAAGGGGTATCCTCTAATGGATCCTCTTTGCCTCTCTTTAAACCCTTATCTAGTTATTTCATCCTTTGTTGTGCGAACCACCCTAGTACAAGAATTCTTTTAATTAAAGCCCCCTTTTTTTCTCACTCCTGAACCTATATCAAGGCTCTGATACCAACTATAACAACTTTAATTTTGTAAACAATATTCATAATAAGGTCTATCACATACTTCCCTTGAAAACTACAAGATTACAAACTCTTGCATTAGTATCAATTTATTTTGCTCATATACTCATTTAACAAGTATTCTTAAACCTTCATTTTCACACACACACACTTTAAGATATGATTGTGGCTTGCATATTGGATTATTACATTAGTTATGTTCTTTTGTTAAAAGTAACAACTAAAGAAAAGGGATAGTATATAATTTGCAAAAAAAATTGATAATATTGATGATAATAAAAGCATAGATAAGTTTGATTTTGTAGCCTCCTTAACCTAAGCAATTAAGCCCCAATGAGTGTTTTAACACCTAATACCCTAAAGTCAACTGACTTGTGAGCTATTGGCCCAAGGTTTATTACATAGGTTAGGGAGAAAAGCTTAAGGGAATCAAACATTGCAATATCTATGTATTAGTACCTGCAACTCGAGTTACTAAGCTCGTAGGGGTTCTCGCATGTCACCCGCATGGCATTGGCCGACAATTTTTCATTTGTTGTTTTACTTTGATTGGTTCATTGGAGTTGCCACCTAGTATTTAATTGAGGGCTGCTAGGAAACCCGGGTATACTGGTCTTGTTAGAGATTCGCAGGTAAGGGACTGGTTATGGTTAGAAAAGGTATTAGCAACCCTAACTCACCCTACCTAAGGTAAACTGCTTCGTGACTTTGAGGTGTTAAAGAAGTTTTAATAATTGTCTTTTCATTGAATATCAAAAATACAAATTACGTATAAGTTAATAATTCTAGACCGTGATCCAATCAAAATATTAAATTCTTCTTTAATCTTTGTAATTTTATCATAAATAAAAAAAAATCCATAAAACAAATAAAAACACACACATACACTTTCACTATATTTTTTTTCTTTTTTTTTGTTACATCAACACTACAAATAATAATAAGGGTTCAAGGATGTAGGTTTTGGGAGATGGCAGTGGAGATGGGGGCTGCGATGAGGGGGTCAACTAGTTTGTGTTGGTGAAGGGGACCGACTAAAAGATGGATCGGGCGACTAGTGTGGGTAGAGATAGGTTTAGGTTTAGGGTTTTTTTGTGGTTTTTTCCTCTTTGCAAAATTGCCCCCCCTCCTTGTGAATAGGTTGGAAACTCTAATTTATAGCCAAAAGTGTGCTAGGTTTTCAAAATTGGTCCCTCAACTTCATTATTTGTAAATTTTGATTTTTTTGATTTTTTTTAGATTTTTCTTATCAACATCGCCTTGAATAAGAAAAATTAGTGATTTTAAAAATAACATGTTAAAAGTAATGCGTTCTAAAACCTTTAAAAATTTAAATTCTTTTGAGACGATGCTAAAAATTCTAATAATGATGCAAATATATTTAAAAATGTACTTTTTGAATTTTTGATTTTTTTTGTTATTTTTGAATTTTTTCTAAAAAGTTATCAAAGCATGGGTAAAAAATTAGGTAGCAACAGATGCCCCCTCTTTACAATGCTTACGAAGCAAAACTCCTCAATGGTTTGCGTAGTAAGCTTTGTAAAGAAAAACTTGTCTTCCACTCATCTAAAGACCTTACCTTTTTTTCTTTTTCTGTTTCTTTCTCTTTTCCTTTTATTGTCTTCCTCTTCTTCCTTTCTTCCTTTCTCTTTCTTTTTGTGTTTTTTTCTTTTTTTGTTAACCTAAGATCCTATCTAGCGATCTCCTTTAACTAGAACGAATAAAATGTTCTTCATAATGGCAGGGTTTGAACTTTCTCTCTTTGTTTTTTTATCTTTTTTGTTAACTTGAGATCCCATCTAGTGACCTTCTTTAATCAAAACTAAAGAATGTGTGTAGCTCGGTCAACCTAAAATCCCATCTGGCGATTCCCTTTAACCAAAGCCACTTGAGATCCCATCTAGCGACCTTATTCAACTGGAACTAAAAAAAATATGTGTCTCGGTCAACTTGAAATTCCATCTGGCAATTCCTTGTAACTAAAGCCACTTGAGATCCCATCTAGCGATCTCATTCAACTGGAACTAAAAAAATATGTCTTGGTCAACTTGAAATCCCATCTGGCCATTCCTTTTAACCAAAGCCACTTGAGATCCCATCTAGCGACCTCATTTAACTAGAACTAAAAAAATGTGTAGCTCGGTCAACCTGAAATCCCATCTAGCGATCTCATTCAACTAGTACAAAAAGTTATGTGTACCTCGGTCAACCTGAAATCCCATCTGGCGATTCCCTTTAACCGAAGGTACCTGAGATCTCATCTAATGACCTCATTCAACTAAAATAAAAAAATATGTGTAGCTCGGTCAACCTAAAATCCCATCTGGCAATTCCCTTTAACCAAAGCCACTTGAGATCTCATCTAGCAACCTCATTCAACTAGAACTAAAAACAATATATGTCTTGGTCAACCTAAAATCCTATCTAGCGATTCTCTTTAACCCAAGCCACATGAGATCCCATCTAATGACCTCATTTAACTGGAATTAAAAAAATATATAGCTTGGTCAACCTAAAATCCCATCTGGCAATTTCCTTTAACTAAAGCTACCTGAGATCCCATTTGATAACCTCATTCAACTAGAAACAAAAAAATATTATAACTCGGTAAACCTGAAATTTCATCTAGCAATTCCCTTTAACCAAAGCTATCTGAGATCTCATCTGGCAACCTCATTCAACTAGAACAAAAAAAATATGTGTAGCTCGATCAACCTAAAATCCAATCTGGCGATTCCCTTTAACCAAAGCTACCAGAGATCCCATCTAGCGACCTCCTTTAAACAAAAGAAAATAATGTGTAAAACGTGGTCTCATTGTAATGGGTGACCTACCCAGGTGGAAAGAATGTGAAAAATGGTCTCATTATGATTGGTGACCTACCCAAATGGAAAGAATATGAAGTGTGGTCTCATTGTAATGGGTGACCTACCCAGATAAAAAGAATGTGAAGTGTGGTCTTATTGTAATGGGTGATCTACCTAGGTGGAAAACATAATGGTCTCATTGTGATGGGTGACCTATGATTAGTACTTAAAAGTGCATGAATTGGTCTCATTGTTGTGGGTGACCTACTTAAATAGAAAAAAATAATGGTCTCATTGTGATGGGTGACCTAACCAAGTTAAGGATGGCAAAAAATATGAATTGGTCTCATTGTTATGAGTGACTTACCTAGATGGAAAAAAATATGAAGTGTGGTCTCATTATAATGGGTGACCTACCCAAATGGAAAAAAATATGAAGTGTGGTCTCGTTATAATGGGTGACCTACCCAAATGGAAAAAAATATGAAGTGTGGTCTCGTTATAATGGGTGACCTACCCAAATGGAAGATGATGGCCTCATTATGATGGGTGACCTATCCAAATGGAAGATTATAGCCTTATTGTAATGGGTGACCTACCGAGATAAAAAAAAAACATGGAGAATTGGTCACGTTGTAATGGTTGACCTACCTAGAAAAAATATTGGTCTTATTGTAATGGGTGACCTACCTAAGAAAAAAGGAAAGAATGGTCTCATTGTAATGGGTGACCTACCCAAGAAAAAAGGAAAGAATGGTCTTATTGTAATGAGTGACCTACCCAATAGGAAGAATGACCTTATTATAATGGGTGACCTACCCAAATAAGAAAACATGGAGAATTGGTTGCATTGTAATAGGTGACCTACCTAGAAAAAATGTTGGCGAGGGCTCAAAGGCACACTCGAAAGGAGGTAGAATTAGA
The DNA here is from genome assembly GCF_000495115.2 of Populus euphratica. Classification (NCBI taxonomy): domain Eukaryota; kingdom Viridiplantae; phylum Streptophyta; class Magnoliopsida; order Malpighiales; family Salicaceae; genus Populus; species Populus euphratica. The sequence continues at coordinate 68,761 of NW_011500591.1, forward strand.
AAATGCTCTACCTAAGAAGTGAGGGCTCAAAGGCGCACTCGAAAGTAGGTAAGGTTAGAAAACGTACTCCCTGAGAAGTGAGGGCTCAAAGGCGCACTCAAAAGAAGGTGTAACATCGATTTGTTAATGATGAAAGCAATGCATTATGATTGATATGCGTATATACTTACCTGAGAAATATAGGTCCCCATTTCTTCATGGTGTCTTTCTTTTCTCAAAAGTTTGAGTGTTGGCAATAGACTTCAATGGCTTTTTTGCTTTTGCTCACTTGAGTCATCTCTTGTAATCTTGACCTTTAGGAAGGACTTGATATCATCATAGTTATTTGTCCTCTGCCCTTTATCTCAAGGGTTTCCAATTTTGCCCAATAGTTTCTTAGAAAGTGAATCATGGAGCCCACTCTACTAGATGTTTTTGAATTGCCCCCTCGCTTGATTATACCCCCAAGTGTTCAATTCGGGTTTGGGGATGAGGCTATGTGAAGAAAGGTTTGACAAAGAGTTGTTTTCATATAGATTTTTTGGAATTCCAAAACTATTCCAAACATAGAAATCATTTTGACATCGATTCAAAGCAAATTCATTCTAAAAAAAAAATCAAGTGATTCCTATAAAAAGGTTATCAAAAATGATGAAAACTTTTTGTTTTGCTTTTGGTGAACAACATGAAGTGACATTTGGTTGGTCAAAATGGTTCAAGATTTAATATGAGAGATTCAAAAAACCAGTCTTGAAAGCATTAATTTCATTTGCATGAATAACGATTTGGTTCGTATGAGAAAGTACTGCCTGCCGATCCAGATTGCTTGCCTTTGATAAAAAAAGTGCTTGATTAGGCATATAATGTAGGCTTGGGCTATTGGTTATGAAGAAAAAAGATATTTACAAGCTCAAAGTTGTTTAAGGGATTTCAAGACTAAAGATCACTTATGCTTGTTTCTTGACCTTTTGTCATTTGAATTTATTTTTGAAATGGTCTATCGTGCCCCCTAGTGTTAGGCTTGGGGTCTCTCTCTTCTTCTTCTTTTTTTGTTTTCTTCATTTGGTTGAGCATCTCATTTGTTTTTTTTTTTTTGCTCAAAATTTTTGAATCCTTTGGATTTTTCTTCATGCCCCTAGGCTTTGTTTGGACACTTATGCTATTGAGAATTTTCTTTTATGCCTCCAGTATTGATTGGGCACTTTCAATCATTGAGGTTTTTTCTATGTCATCGCACTTACCCCCAGTGTGGGGTGTGATCCTAGCCAAGGTTATTTATCTCAAGAAAAGCATAAGGCTCAAAAAGGGACTGCAAATGATATATTTTAACCTTGTAAAAAGATTATCAAAGATGACCTTTCTTCATTCCAAACTCATGCACTTAGGATCGGTAAGCTTTGCTTTCATGCAAGTATGCAACGTGATTTCACATTATTCATTCAAATAAAACTCAACTTTGGAGTCACTTCATGGTGTTTTTTTTCTTTCCTTTTTTTTTAGTTTTTCTAGGTGTATGTTTACCTTTCTATGGAATCATCTAAATTTCCAAAACTCGTTTGTTTCGGACAAACATCAATATGATTTCTGTTTTTGTACTAAACTATTCCCAAAAATCCTCATGTGCGATCATGCATAGTTTTGGAAGAAAGGGGAAACATATCTAAAGATTCTTGGTGTCAAGGTTTCATGTTTAAAGGTTATGTTCAATGTGTAATTTTCATGATAAGGAATATCTTGTTTGAAATATCATTTTTCGGAATGCTCTACTTTCTTTGATTTGAACCTTTTCTTTTACTCTCTTTTACCTCACCTTAACCTTAGCCCAATTACAACCGGAAAATAAGACCTTTTGATTCATGCATTGTTTGTAATATATTAATAATGGAGATGAGATTGAAAAGCAAGCTTATGGTAGAACATACTCTTTGATTGAATTTGAGAGATTTAGACACATAAACCCTAAACACATGAGTGTTGGAGTGTATATCAATGAGAGGACCTATCACTTTGGCATGGCATAGATTTCATTTAAATACCGATGATTGATTGAATTTTGAAGTTTGCATGTAAACAAATTCATAAAAATTTATTTATTTTATTCTTTTTTATTATATTCTTATTAATAATGCTTGTACTCTTGGACATTGATGGGAGATTAAGAGATTGATCATAGTTATTTTCAATTTAATTTTATTTATCCTTTCTCGAGGACGAGCAAGAGCTAAGTGTGGGGGTATTTGATGTAACCATATTATTCGATAGTTTCACCCACTTTTACCTAATGTTTTGTCCATGTTTTATATGTAAAATGCCTTGATATTCTTTGTTTTATGTTTTGAAGGCACTTTTGGATGAAAAATGCAAAAAGGAGTAAATTGGAGATAATTGGCAGATTTGACGTTCAGTCGATGTTTTGTGCAGAGTGTGAGTTCTAGAGATCAAAATGAAGTGATTCCAGTGGCTCTAAAAAGCTAACATCCATACCTTTCTGGAAATGTAATGCAAGAAAAATACAAAGAGGAAGATCATGGAAATCACATCCTTCAAAGTCAAATCTCGTATTCTGCCACTGTTGACCTTTGTCCATTCAAAATTCCATATCTGGAGCTATAGAAGTCCAATTGATGCAAACTCAATTTTGTTGGATTCATGACTCAAAGGTCTAGAAACGCTCCAATTTTCAGCCAAAAACGATGTCAGATGAGGGCGATATGATTTTTCAAAGATGACAACTGAATTCTGCCAGCAATCAGGTTTCGTGAAGAAATGAGTCCAAATTATGTTTCGAAGCTTCTAAACTATCATCCAAGTTATAATTTCAGCAATTTAGCCCCTCTAGTAAATCAATCTAGAAGGTCAAGAAAAGTAGCCACCAACCTCAATCCACCAACCTCAAATCACCAACCACAAACCAGCTGCAAGTTGGAATGCTGCCATTGTCAAAGAAGGAGGCTACAATGGTGGGTTGTTTGTGGTGACTACTAATGTCAAAGTTTGGCAAGTTTGGCAGCCACCATTGTTGATAAAGAAGCAAGAGGAGCTGCCATTGAAGCCTATATATAGACATCAAGAGAGCCAAGAAAGAGGAGGAGGGAGTGCAATAGAATCAAAGAAAGGTGGTAGCAACTAGAAGTGAAGAAACACAAACTCTCCTCTCTACATACTAGAAATAATGCTTTCTTTTATCTTTAGGAGTAGTTGTTCAATAGATATGCAAGGCTAAGCTCTTTTCTTGGTTGCAAGGACGCAGAAACTTTCAGATTTCAAGAACTGTGAGATTTATTCTTCATTTATTTTCAGTTTGTATTATGAATGAGTATGATTGTTTTCCTATGCATGTTTTCTATGATTGTTGTTGATAATTGCTAGAGCGGACTCTAAGTTATTATTGTGAACAATCTATTGCTAAGTTTGGTATCAAAACCGGAGTTAGGGTATATAAACTTGTGAAGCAACTAAGCTTGATAATTGTGGCGGAACTACGTTATTAAACTTAGGGAAAACATTCGATCAAAGCAACACAAGCAGACAACTTGGTTGTTAAGATTAATGAATTTATCTAGATCTTAAGGCTGCCATTAGATTAAATCATTAGTGCGGACACTGTGATTATTTGTTGGTTAGGGCTAGTTATACGGCGGATCCGTTAATTAACCAAAGTTAAGAAAAGATAAAAATTCAGAATATAAACTGGAGTTTCGTTTCAAGGATCGGTTCTGATTTCTGTAGGTGGATGTGTGCTTGTGACCAAGGTTTGTTTTCTTGATAAATTTCAGTTTTAATTGATTGTGTTCACTAGTTTAATTTCTTCCATAGTTTAGATTATCACAAATCAAAACCCCCCAATTGCATAACGTATAGCATAAAAATCTAAACTAAATCTTCCTCGTGGGATCGATCCCTTGCTTGCTCTATACTATCTTGTGTGATTTAAGTGTAAGGGTAATTAATTTGTGCGACCGCGACATCGCAACAAATTTTGGCGCCGTTGCCGGGGAAGTAATTTTAGTTAATTCTTGTGCTTGTACTGTTATTTTTATTTGCTGTGATTATTATTTATTATTATTCAGAAAAAAAAAACAAAAAAAAAGTTTTTTGCTTGCGGCGGTACTGTTCACTTGCCGCAACGGTACTGTTCAAAACAGATTTGTTTGTGGAATTAAGGTTCGACCTTTTGTTTTCTGAAGGGAAATGACGTTTTGAACAAGACTAGTGGTAAACCACTAACCTTACCATTTCGAGGCCAAATTCCTCTGTTATCTAAGGTTTTTAGGCAATTTTAGTTTCCTAGCGTTGGATTTTCATATAATTTGCATTATTTTTCGTCTCTTGTGTGGTTTCTTTCTTTTGAATTTTCTTAGCAATTGATGCCTGTGACCCGTTCTACTAATCAAATTCAAGTGCAGGTTGATTTTGAAATAGAAAGCACTTTACGCAGGTTAAGAAAGGAAGCTCGCCTCAACACCATGGCTATTGCAAGACAACAAACACTCAAGGAGCTTGCTGCTCCTAATGTGGAAAATCAGCCACTATGCATAAACATTGACAATAATGTAAACTTTGAGCTCAAATCTGGTTTTATACATTTGTTACCAACATTTAATGGTCTTGCAGGAGAAGATCCACATACTCATCTCAAGGAGTTCCATATGGTTTGTGTTGGCATGAAACCGAATGGAGTTGATGAAGAACAGGTTAAGTTGAAAGCTTTCCCTTTCTCTTTAAAAGGGGCAGCAAAGGCATGGCTTTTCTCTATTCTCCCAGGATCTATTGGAACTTGGAATGCCATGAAGAAGATTTTCCTTGAGAAGTATTTCCCAGCATCTCGAGTTGCCAACATAAGGAAAGAAATATGTGGGATTCGGCAATCTCATGGAGAGACACTCTCTGAGTATTGGGAAAGATTTGAGCAACTGTGCATTCAATGTCCTCATCATCAAATACCCGATCAGTTGCTCATTCAATATTTCTATGAAGGATTAATGCCTACTGACCGTAGTATCATTGATGCTGCAAGTGGAGGCGCATTGGTGGATAAGACACCCGAGGCTGCACGCCAATTGATCTCAAACATGGCAGCCAACTCAAAACAGTTTGGCACTCGTGGAGACTTCTCCAACAAACGAGTAAATGAGGTAAGTATTTCTAACATTGAGAATAAAGTTAATGATCTTACTTCTCTTGTGCGTTCTTTGGCTTGTGGAAATGTGCAGCAGGTGAAAGTTTGTAGCATATGCTCCTTACAAGGACATGCTTCGGATATGTGCCCAACAATGCAAGAAGATTATATTGAACAAGCTCATGCAATTGATGGAGCATTCAACGGACAGCTCCAGCGTAAATATGATCCCTTTTCCAACACGTACAATCCCGGATGGAGAGATCATCCCAACTTACGCTATGGCAACCCATCCCAACAAGGCAATCAAGGCCGACAATTCCATCCCCATGGATTTCAGCCCCAACAGAATTATCAAGCAAGACAACCCCCTCCATTCACAAACTCCAATGTTACTGGGTCGTCATCCAATGATGATCTTCGTGAGATGATGAAAACTTTGGCTTCTAATACTGTTACCTTGCAACAAAATGTCATGTCTTTTCAACAGGAAACAAGGTCAAGTATTCACAACTTGGAGAAGCAAATGGGGTAAGTAGCTTCAAGTGTAAGGAAATTGGAGGCATAAATGAATGGAAAATTGCCTTCCCAGGCATTGAATCCAAAAGAGAATGTTAGTGCGATCATGCTGAGAAATGGGAAAGAACTTGAAGAGAAAAGGTCGAAAGAGATTGAGATGGAGGAAGAAGAAGAGATAGAAACTGAATTAAGTACAAAGAAGAAACATCCTTCTCCTTTCCAAACTGAAACAACGACCAACACTCCAAAGGTAACTCCTCACTCAATGAATTCTAGTTTTAAAGCAATTCCACCCTTTCCTGTGAGTTCTTCTAGGTCAAAGAAAGAGGACAAAGAAAAAGAAATTTTAGAGGTTTTCAAGAAAGTAGAACTCAACATTCCTTTGCTTGATGCTATCAAGCAAATTCCCAAGTATGCCAAATTTTTGAAGGAGTTGTGTACTACCAAGAGAGCTTTCAAATTGAAAGGTCATGAAATGGTAAGTATGGGTGAAGTTGTGTCTGCTATTGTTCAAAAGAATATGCCTTTAAAGCAAAAAGACCCAGGTGCGTTTACTATCCCATGTGTTATTGGTAATGCTAGTTTTAAAAGAGCTTTATGTGATTTAGGTGCATCCATTAGTGTTATGCCTAAACATGTTTATGATTCTCTTAGTCTGGAACCTGCATCGCCTTGAATGAGGAAAATCAGTGATTTTAAAAATAACGCGTTAAAAGTCGAACACATTCTAAAAACCTTTGAAAATTTAAATTCCTTTGAGGCAATGCTAAAAACTCTAAAAATGATGCAAATATATAAAAAAAAGAAAAATTTTAATTTTTGATTTTTTTTGTTATTTTTGAATTTTTTCTAAAAAGTTATCAAAGCATGGGTAAAAAATTAGGTAGCAACAGATGCCCCCTCTTTACAATGCTTACGAAGCAAAACTCAATGTTCTGCATAGTAAGCTTGTAAAGAAAAAAATCTTCCTTGCTTGCCGAGTGATCCACTCATCCAAGGACTTCAATTTTTAAAAGAAAATGTAAAGAGATGCTAGTTTAGTCCAAACAGAAACATTGTTCAATAATTAGATCATAATTGGAGCTGTAAAACTTAGATTTAGGTCTGCTTTATATGGATAGAAAACTAAGACATAGGCCTAATTTTATTGTTTGGAAGCCCAAATCTTAGCAATAACAGAGAAGTTTGAATATGTCTTGTAGCCCAGACATTGTTCAGTGTTTAGCCCATTTCTTGAGTTCTAGAGTCCAAATGACATCAATTTTTTTTTCTGAAAATCTGAGACAATTTTCTAGAATTTTGATGATTTAAGTCTTTCAAATTCTGATGTTATCAATAACGTTTTTGGCAGACAAAAGATAAGAATTTTCACCAAGTCAAGAGTTAGCCACCCACTCAACAATTAGTCATTAAATCAATAGTTTCCAATTTTAATTTATAAAAGGAGGCATTTTTCATGCATTTAGGCATCTTGGTTTTCAGATCAGGATAACGCTCTTGCTCTCTCTTTATTGTATTGCTTAAATTTTGCTTATATTAATCTCTTGTTTATGCTTCTTATTTCCTTTTCTTTACTTTGTTAACTTTTATCTTATTTATGTTCTTATCTCTTTTATTTATATTTCTCTCTTTTATTATGTTTAGCTAAGTTTATCATGTCAAGGTGAAAATGTTGCACTAATGGTGTAAGAATAAATATAGTGTAAGTTCAATATGGACTTTAATGTTTGATACTAACATATTTTGTATTTGTTATCTTGTTTACTTTTAATACTTTGCTTGTTAAATGGTTAATCTAGATTTGTTTGTATAACACTTGATAAAACAAATACTTGGCACTTTTATAACCCAACTATATGGTCTAACCGACACGTGTGCTATGAAAGGAACTTGATTTGTTATTAACATAAGTTATAATCATGAATACTTGATAATATTTACAAGTATTAGCATTATTCGAATAAGATAACTAATGTAATCATGTTAACAATTTATAATCTAATTGGAATCTCCTTTATGTGTGGTTTCTAGTTGAGTAATAAAAGTTTATACTATAATTGTTTGAAATACCATTAGTGGATCCTCTAACCTTGACAATTGTTTTTATCATTGTTTAATTATTATATCAATATCACATCTCAAAGCTCTCTTTATTGTTGTTATTGTTGTATTATTGTTATTTATAATTTATATAGTTAACCTCCATGTGGTTCAACCCCGGTCTTACCGGGTAATTTATTACTTCGACATTCCTGTACTTGGAAAAAAATATCAATCTTTTGGTCGTGTCAAGGATATTATCCAAAATTTGTTTACTTGCAAATACACATCAATTTAAATTCGATTGCCACAAACTAATTAATTTTATTCAATTTCTTGTAGTGTTGAATTTGAAGAAAATGAAAAATATAAAATACTATTACAATACATGCATGAATTTTTAGATTATTTTTTAATTTTTTTATTAATATATATAGTTATTATAGAGTAGACTTAATTATTGAATCTTTCTTTTTAACTAGAATTTTATTACATAAATAGCAAGGTTCTTTTCTTTAACTTTTTTAATATATACAATTATTTTCATAATAATATTATATTGTATATCCTATAAAAACCAATCTAAATTTATAACTTTAACTTGTAACTGAAATTGAACTTATAATTATAAATATATGATAATTAATTATTATTAACTAAAAATACTTAAAACTTATTAATGTTTAATAGAATATTATTAACTAATAATATTTAAAATCAATCTTATTCCTTATACTCTTCAAACAACAATGTCTTGTTTAATTTGCCATTTTTTCTTCTTGGTGGACTCTGAAACTTTTACTGGTACTACTTAATAATAGTATAAATAAAGTCAAAGATTACCATTTATAACTTATGATTTCCCATAATGTCTAAACAATTTCATCATATTCTCTAATTTTCTAATTTTTTCTTTTGGCTGAAACCAATTGTTTAAAGGAAGGAGGTTTTGTTTCTTTCATTTTTCAATTAAACACTAAACCAATCATAATGTATACTTTCTAACATGGTTAAATCATAATTTGCATCATTTTAAAGATTAATACCCTAATATCACATAATTATGGCAATTTAATTTCTTTATCAAAACACACAGTTATAATAATTAATCACTTTGAATTTGTTCTTTAACATACTTGGATAAGAATTCAAATGATGGATGCAAGATATTCAAATTCTCTTCTCCTCTATTTTTTTCCTTTAACCTAAGCTTTGAATCTGTTTTTTCAAAATAACCTCCAAACACCAATTCACCTCCTTAAATTGCTTAACTAGTTTTAATCAATCTATTTACACCTCTCTCTCTCTCTTTATATATATATATATATATATATATATACTTAGCAAGAAAAACAAGTGAAAAAGTGATTAGTATTTAAAAATGTATTTTTATCAAGGTTTTATATCATTATTTTGCACTTGAACTATCAATAACTCCTTAACTAAAGTATGTTTTATAATAACATATCTAATAATATAAGATATCTTTAATATGTGATAAATGTTCATCTTCAATGTAGCCCTATCACATAAATGAAAGGATTGATTGATGAGTTGAAGTATTGAAATTGAAAGAACAAAGAGATGGTCAAACTTAGAAAAGAGATGCTGGTTTAGTCCAAATTGGAACACTGTTCGGTAATTGGATCATATCTGGAGCTGTAGATCTCGAATTTAGGTCTGCTTTATATGGATAGAAAGGTAAGATATAGGCCTACAACTTTCATGTGGAGGTCTGGTTTTAATAAGGTCATTTTCAAGTCCAAATTATAATAACAACAAAGAATTCTAAATATGTCCTGCAGCCCGAATACTATTCAGTGTTCAGCCCATATCTAGAGTTCTAGAAATCCAAATGACTTCAATTGTTTATCCTGGAAAGCTGAGATAATTTCTTATAACTTTCATGTGGAGGTTTGGTTCAAATTATGACGTTATCAATGACGTTTTAATGCTTTCTCTTTTTGTATTTTTGTAGTGCTTAATGTTTTCTTTCATTAATATCTTGTTTAT